>NC_037600.1:6942734-7186280 GCF_003073045.1 Pomacea canaliculata
AAGACCGCCCAGCGGATCCTGAGGTACAGCCTTGATTGTGAGTTGGTTGTGATCCATAATCCCTCATGTCTGAGACATGTGTAGGAGTCGGAGCCTAGCATAATCTAAATGCTAGCTTAGCAGCGGGTGGACGCTCTGTGTTTCTTCATACAACTACTGGATCTTAATAGGCTAAGTCAACTGCAGGTTTGGATTTGTGTTACTGCACGGAACGACTGGTACATCTCTCTGAAACAATCCGTGGGCGAAAGCACCGTCTCTGGTTTCTCTGGGGTGAGGCATTGTCGGGGGTCGTGCCGAGCATGTCGCTCTCTTCTGCTCCTCACTTATGTGGTTGTTTCCAAGAGTACCTTGGATGAGATGATCTAGCAGCTTATAACACAAAAATAGAAAAAAGCTTTACAGATAGCAAAAAACAATATAAATTCAAAAAATGTGAATAACGCTATTGGACCAAACCAACAAAGGAAAAAAAAACAACAAAACGGGAACGAAAAAGTAACAACTGTGTGTCAGAGTCGTCAGGTATGGCTTAAGGTTACTAGGTCTCTTAGAAAGCAAATTTTACACGTTTTATATTATCAAGCTAAATAGTACAGCAAAAATTCATTTACTCTCTTCAATCGAGCTAGAACATACTCATCATAAGGTGCAGAGTATGAGGTTTTTTATTTCCCTTCTTTATAGCATCAGCATCACCTAGCACCACGGCATGGAGCATCACGCTATCATCTGTGCGCTTTTTCTCCCAAAGCTGGTTTGATTTCGTTGTTTGTGATTGTCTTTTCCCTACCGCCAACAATTAACTTCGGTACTTAACACATTCGGCAAACGTTATAGCTGCATTTATGTGTTTCCTTTAACACAACAAGGGACACTACGACACTAAGTATAAGAGATAATTTTTAACATACACGACAGAAAGAGCGAAAGAGACAGCGCAGTCATTAAAGTTAGAGGTTTTGTCGTGGCTGAATTGGTGTCTGGAGGACAGGACACAACTTCTTTGGTTACCAGAATAAGGCAGAAGCCGCTTTCAGGCTAGGGTATGCTGGCTCAGCTTTACTTACGCAAGGTCACGTATATTACACGCTAGTCGACTTGTCGAAAGTCATGTATATACTATAGGTCGCTCTCCTGATTTATCTACGCAACTTACAGTTATATCTATCCCGTGTCTCTTATTACCCTAGACTTCGCGTTTGACCCTTGCTATGTCTTACTACAAGACCTTTTCCCAAAAATCAAACGCAGCCCTTGAATCACAACACCTTGTGGTGTGCCGAGCTGATAATTTCTGCCCGATGGTCAAATATATACCTCAGTCTGGGAGGGGCCGAATAAGTCGCACTTATGGATAACAGTGGTTCCTAGTGTACACGATAATACAATCTGGCGGTGAATACATGGAGAACTAACAACAGGTATATTCTGTCTGCGATCCTCGCAAGTAGCATTTGAGTTTACACTCTCAACTTCTATATATACTGTATCATTTAATTAGTATACACATTATCGAATATTGCAAAATGGTACTTAATCATACATTCAGTTCTAGATTAACCACTAAAGATAAAATTAATGATAAGCGCATTTTTTATACATCGCTATATCACTGACTGTCGAAATATAACCCCAAGGACTATATCATTACGCGATTTACTGAGCTACGCAGTATTATTTATCCTACATGTAGTACGACATACGATCACAAACATCTATATTCACAATCGGCGCAATACCAACCATGAATTAAAAATTTAACACACTTATAGCACTACTGTATGTTTCCCTATAGTAGAACGTTAAGGCAATGTTACTAAACAGGGCGTGACATGCCATAGCAAAACTGAAAGTTTTTTTTCTTTTTGATGTTTTAAACCGAATTAGCCATCAAGATACTTTAGTGTCAACATTTTTCAACATGCTCTGAATATTCAAACGCTTTCAGTAACAACAGAGCGAGAGCTTAGAAGAATATGCTTCGTGATATTCCTGGATAAGCAGGTAAAAATGTTTACAGCATGACACTCAATTCAACCCTTGCACTGGTCACGTGACTCTGGCGCTATACATTATAATAAAAAGCGTCTTATATTATCGATATGCTCAAATACTGCTTGCTTGCCATTCTGAAACAATCTTTAATCAAACATTGCTGCAGGTTACATCCAGTATAATGAACAACAGATTTTTTCCATACGAGGTTGTCTCTCCTCTGGGACATCGTTTAGTTCGCCTATTGTGTGTACTCTTGTCCTTCACTCTTGTTATATCTTATATGCAAGATGTCAGCTAAGGTGATTAATTCTACAATATATTATTTTAATATCTTTGTATTTTCTGGTCCAATCTTTGTGTGTTAATAGTTCATGCTGTTTTAATTACAAAACCAATAATAATTTTTATGATGTATAACAGTCTCCATGAAATTTCTTCTGGTTCGTATCACCCAGTAGCTTTACGACATCACATTGGTGAATGATTTATAGAAAGATTTAAAAAAAAAGCAATAATATCGAGAACAAATATATACTGAACCTGCCTCACCTAACATCAGCAATGATCACATTTCTTTGATTTCCATCGTGCAGGTATTACAACTACTTGCAACATTCGCTGGGTCCAGCCTTGAAACACATCTCTGACATGTCTTTCCCCAGAAGATGTTTAGCTTACACGAAGAACAGATTTTACCAGTTCATTCATACTACAAAGAAAAGGGAAGTCAGGTGTGTTTCTTTATGACTGCTTTGTTCGTCTTAATCTCGAAATTATGTTTTTGATGCATAGATTCTATCTGATACTATATTTAGCGCGGGTTTTTTTTTCGTTATAAACAAAAGCACAGCACATACTCTGCCATCTTGCGTCGGCTCTGTCAACTCTTGATAAAAATGTCAAAGTACTTTATGTTACAAATATATCTCGATATGCATCCAATGAAGTTACTCATTTTATCATATCATCCTCTACTATGCACACTGTCCTAGAAAAGAAAAGAATTCCTTTAGACATTATACATGCGATATTACATGGCCCTTCTATGATATAATTTAAGGTGATTCAGTTACACTTTCTCTACAGTTATAATAAGCGACAAAAATTCTGTTCTCCTAACATTCTTTATGTAACTGTTGGTTTAATACAAAAAATAGGAGATTCATTACTCTATATGAAAGTGAAGAAGAAATGTATATTCTCTATACTCATAAGATTATAATAAATGAAAGTTAATTAATACCTATAATGAAACACCTCAAGACACAAATACATTGCCAGCTGCTTTAGATTTCAACCATATATAAAGACTGTGGCTCAAAGAAGCGATGTAAGAATACAAAACGTAAAGTTTACCTACATGTCCTATCCTGCATTAAAAACATGTCTTTCTGTAAAGATGCTGTGCTGGATTGCTGGTGCTTTATGGGAAGACTGCGGCTGTAATTCAAAACCTGGTAACTTAAATATGACAAAAGATATCCGATAAGACTGTCTCTGACGATTCCACGCGTTTCAATATCTCAGAATGGCTCGTACCGTGTCAACTTTGTTGGCTAATGACGGGATATCCATTGAATTCTGCATAATCCGATGTCCTGACAGGTAAATTTCTACTCAATGTACAGTTAGTGAGACTCTATGATCTCATGCTGCTAGAGAGACTTTGGCATCGTTCTGGTGACCGGATGTCTCTGTTTTGCTGAGATATAGAAATAAACACGGATAATAAATGGTAAAGAAAAATCTCAGTTTTAGAACCTATTTAACGAGTATTGATAATCAAGTAACTGTATAAAGAAGAGAAGATGACTAATTTAAAAAATAATTTGATGCATAAACAATTTTTATCTTCCGCTTATCACTCAGCTTCTAATCATGTGGCAAATTTATGAGATCTGCCACTCAGTCTATGTGCGTCTAAAAGCAAAAAAATTAGTTTAATTTGATCTTTGTAATTATTTTATCATTGCTCTCTATTATTTGATCTTTAAAATATCTTTGTTTTGCTTTGGTTATATTTTAGTTTTATTTGCTTTATTTCTTGTAAATAATTTCTCAAGCGCATTTTTTCATATAATTTATGTTATATGTGTTAGCTATATTTTGTATTGAAAATCTTACTGATGAAAAAAAATATTTATGTGCGTCGCATCTATTTAATGACGAGAAAAATTTCCTTGTTGTTATTCAGTAAATGTTTTTGCAAAAAATTTGGTTGCCAATACGGATAGTACATCTTGAAAGGGTAAAGACATGATTTTTGTTTAGTGGTGGATTGTTTGTCCATCCGTCGTCAACACAGAATCAGAAACTCGTTGTCCTCGTTCTTCCCATCGGACGCGTCACAAAAAACCCGACAAGACTTTGCTGTCTATCATATGAGCACAGCGGTGGTCACAAGTAGTAGACAGAAGTGAAAGCAAGTTTCAGAAAAGTGTACCAAAAGCAATTATATTCCTGTTTCTTCCATAAATACTGACTTATGCATAGTGATCTATCAACACGATTGATAAGTATCACATAATACTAATACAGGGTGATAAAATTATGATGTAATGATAGAGTAAAAATCATCTATTATTGGTATTAGGACCTGTATTGAAATTTTATCACCAGAAGATAAAGAACTATTGATTGTAGCTTTTACAATCAATGGAAATTATATTCGTGATGTAGATTACTCACTTATTGCTGGGGAAAAAATCGGGGTGTGGTCTAGAAATTACATATTTATCATTCTCATTTCTCCATGGGCACTCGATACACAGCTCGCTGTTTAAGTGTACCTGGGGGAAGACAACCAGAACTGAAATGCATCGTTGCCCTCACCCCAGAGTTTCAGCTTGACGGAGTCTGTGTTAGATCAACTTCACCTTAGACCATTCCAGCACTTCAAGACCATGAAGGAACATACAGCTGTCCAACGTACAAGCAATGAGCTTTCTCATATCAATATCCATGCTCTTTACAGCTTCAAAAAGGTAACAAGTTGGTAAATACAAAAGTGATAAAATGTTTGAGGTATATTTTTGAATTCTTGCAAAACATCTTGTAATGTATAACTGTTACAATAAAGTTATGAAACTGCCTACCCCAATAAAAGTGTCCAACAAAGAATGTACCTTCTTTTTAAGCTCAATAGTTTTTTAGTCAGGCAATCGCAGGCAGTTTTCTACAATCGTTATAGCTCTAGTCTTTATTCCTTCTTCATTTGTACGACTGCGGTATAAGGCATCAGTCTGTCCATGTGGCCACGTCTGAAGTATTGTCCACATCTGTCTATAGTAAATTGGTGTCGGCAGAGGAATTTAGCTTGCTTTTTCTGATCAACAAACTGGAAAGCTTCACACATCTGTCTATACATACCACAGTATAAAAAGAATTTGTAATTAATAAGCCCTCAGGTAATGCTAGTCACTCAATATACAAAAGTAACAGCACCTGAAAGTCGTCATTGTGACATCTGCGGCGACGCTGCTCAAACCTCCATGAAGTGTCAGTGGTGTGTGTGTATGTGTGTGTATATATATATATGTGATGTTCTGAAGTGCACATGATTATTCTTGGTGCAATTTGTTGTTTTTCTATAGTATATATCTAATTTTCTTTCCTTTCACGTGCTAATGTACATCTTAACGATGCACCTAGCAGTGAACTTCTTCTGGTTTTATTTTTAATTTTACTGTGACTAGAGCACCTTCTATGTTTAAATTGCCCTCTGGGACAAATAAAGTTGATCATCGTCATTGTCATATTTGATTAAAGACGCTGAGAAAATGTTTTTAATAAACTGTTATTCATCAATAAGATCTTAAGCAAGTCATATTAGTAAAGTCGAGTCACATTTTAATGTACAGGCTGACATATTGTTCTTACTGTACAGTAACATCGTGTTTAATACAAAGTGTCAGAGGAGCAAGCCCTACAGAGCTCAGAATGATAATGTTCAGTGTTGATGTTAATGCCACTCGACAGGACTTTAAGGTGGTACTTCGAGGCCAAGGTAACTGATAGAGAACTAATATATCTGTTCATTAGGAAAAGTCAAGAATATGTCAGAGCAAACTCATAGCATACACTATCTCTCCAAAAGTGTTTGTGTTAATGTTGTTATCTTTTTGACACATGTGGCAAATTAAACAAAAACAAACGTGAACGAACATACGTTCGCATATATATATATATCACTATTATCAAACCATCTTAGATAACATTGTTTTGACAAATTCTAGACGAGGCACATCCTGACCTTGTACCTTGGAGACGGGGAAGTAAGTCCTCAGCACATCCTTTCCAGGATACGGTTTGACAGGTACAGCTTCACCAATGTTCTCGTTCGATCAAGTACTGTCGATCCTCACACACAGAATGGAACGTACACCTGTCACTGCAAGCTTAGTGATCCCACGTCCGAAGCTTTTTGCAGTGAACTAAGTGACTTCATTGTCACACCAGGTAAGTGTCAACATACACGATGTCTTACACTTATGTTTGGGCTTAACAGAACTTTACGATTATGCGGATTTAACAGCAGATATGTTTTAGTTAAATTAGTTCCATTTCGTTTCGTTAACAAAACATGAAATATTAAATAATAAACTATTTAAATAACCAAATAAACCTATAAAACCGACGTCAACACAGGTTTACCTTCAAATGGTTCACAAGTCAAAAAACGTGATTTTTCTTTCAAAAATGTAATCTTGTTTTATTGTCGATACATGTTAACACATTTTATTTAGTATGATGTGTGAGAATCATTATACTTAAAACCAATAATGATAATAAATCATTTCTTCTCGACGGTGGTTTGTTATTTCGTTTTCAGAGTCGGTTACTTCCCTTGATGTAGCTGCGATGTTAAGGAGGTTTATGAGCGGCTGTGATTGTCATCGTGATCGTCATCGCTGTCTTCATTGTTTTACATAAACATCGGTAAGAGGAGATATTCAGATACCGTGCACATGCGTGTGTGTGTTTGTCTGCATGTGTGCGTGTGATACGATCATGCGAAACAAGTGATTGTTACCTAAAGACCTCTTTGTGTCTGTAAGTCTGTGCATGTCTTTTATCATCTTAGGTTACTTTCTAATGATCTCCTTATTTTTATGATTATCTTGGTGACTAGTAATATTACAAAATAGAAAGTGAGATTGTTTTATGCAGACAAACACCACAGACAACAGCTACTACAAGGGAACAAGAATCATTACTAAGTGAGGTAAGAGAGAGGGTTTAAAGTATTAATAGAGCTCTATCGCTGGTTAATTATAACACTAGAATACGTTACTATATAGAAAACATTTTTAATACTGAAATACCAATTATTCGAAACAGAAAAAAAGTTTTTTTCATAAATTACAGAAAGAAAAAAGCTGCATCTTTCTTCAGACTACACTATTGAAAATTCTAATGAAACAGACATGGCAATTAATTGTCTTTTTAAACTAAAACGCTTTTATTCAAATTGAGCACTCTTCCTGGCTTGCTCAAACATTACAAAAATAAAAAAAATACTTGTCATTTGTCTGTTGCCTTTTGTCCTTCACCATTTAAAAGAAGCATATACTTTAACTGAGTGCTGTGTAAATCTGGAAAACTTGTTTAATAGAATGAAATGCCTACAAGATGTTTCCATCTGGAATACAGAATGGTTTATTCTGAAATATGCATGTACTTAGAGTTAGAATCTAGACTTGCAGTTTAAAAAACAAATTGTGCCCTTCAGAATGATTTTTATTGCAATGTCTGGTTGTCCTATTAGGATACCTTATGTGTTACTTTATTTTTCTTACATAATTAACTGGAATTTTAACAAAATAAAATAAAGTATTTAAACTTATATTTGAATTCCAAGTTCCTCAGTCAGCAGTTTGACATTTATTTTAAGATTTATTTTTATTTAGTTTATTTTCTGCTTAGAACTTTCTTGTGAACTGAAATTATTAAAATCTAAACATTTTTTGTGTCTTTCATTTAATTACATAAATTAATTGTTGTGTTTCTCCTGTTGCAGAAAGAGGAGGTTACACAGACTTTCATCAAATTCTTGAAAGAGTCCTGCAAAGAAATATATCCAAACACAGAAACAAGTTTCTATTTCGTACCATCTCTTTATATAAATAAAAACACATACAGAATTGAAGAATTTGCCGGTGAGCAAATATTCATTACAGAGCAATCCAATGAAGAGGACATGAAGCACGACAAGGCCATGCAAGACATCCTTGAGAATGTTCACCAGATGGCGGACAGTGAGAAGGAGGCCATGTTTGTCATCTCACAGTTTGACTATAACAGCTACCTGTCTACTTTAGGAGATAACTTTCCGGTCACAACTTCCAATGCCAGCTTAAACTAAGGCAACAAGAACCAGAATACGGGACTTTGACCTCTCATTGTTTCCACTCGCAGTACGGGTTAGTCGTGGTGGTGCGGTCAAGACTTGCAGTCGCTGGGTCTGCAGATGGTCAAGATGACACCATGTTAGTGGATGAGGTCAAGAAAGGTAGTCAACCAGTTGCTAGAACGCAGAGCACATGCTGCAACATCTTCTGTCTGATCAGCAGTGGAACCTTGCTGTACACAAAACACTGATGTTACCCAACATTTCAGAAGAAGTTCTTAGAGGCGAGCTGCGGAAACACCGTCTGAAGGGACTGGTGGACAGTGACGGGAAAATGAATTTAAGACTGCCAATGTTCCGCAGAAAGGTGACCAAGATTTTACTGAATAACTCTTTAAAATTTATTTGGTTAATATTATTAATAATAATAAAAATGATGATGATGTCAACGTATGATTTATACAGCGCATACTCATTCTCACAAAAGAACATCCTCACCGCATGTGCATAAACAAATTCACACTCATTTTCTTCTTCTCTTTATCCAACACAAAGGCGACAGAAAGGCAGCAGGTGTTTTCGTGTTATGTGGCGTATTTTTGAATTACATTTGGCGTTATTGTTTTCGTTTGTTTGTTTGTTTTTTTTTTTGTTCATTTGATTGGTTTGTTTGTTTGGGGTTTTTGTTGTTGTTGTTGTTGTTTTGTTTACGAGCTTGCCATCGTGCATGTATCTGGAATGTAGTGCCTGTTTGTATTAGTAGCTTTGCTTCAATTTCAACACAAAGACTTTACGTTCGGTGCAGTTTCACAGGCTCCAGTTCCTTTTGACCTTTGCTGATCAGTGAACTTTTTGCGCGCGCCATGGCTCATTCGTTCTTCAAGCGTGACTGGTGGTGGTGGTTGTTGTGGTTATCATTATCATTATAAAAAGAGTTAAGGATGTAATAATCTTTCTTGCACATAATGTGTTATTGTTACCGTGATCATTCTGTACAACTGTATGTCATCGAAGTAAGTTTACCTCACCTTACTCGGTGTTAAGCTCTACCTGTCGCATGATCTCATAATTTATATTCTTGTATTCTTTTTTGTTTTTTATTTCTCTGTAGTGCTGTAATCATTATACTCTTAATTTTATTTATCTTTCCAGACACAAAACACTTTCCAAAATGTCAGTATTCAGGACAGCTGCCTGTGTGCTGAAAGCCTCAAAAGTGGCAACACGAGTTTGAAATTATGGTTAAAAAGTGTTTTTAACGGTGATCCCATTATAAATGATGAACAGTATCTTACAACAATTTCCAGGTAACCGTACATGCTGGTTGTTTCCCTTTAGACCAGTGTTTCAATCTTACATGTTAAGTTTTTGCTGTCTTACTTAAAGTTTAAGAACACTCGTTTAAGGAAATTTTCGAGAGGAAAAATTAAGCAAATTCACTGATACACATTGATTTTTAGATAACTGGTATGAGAAAATATTTGAAAATTATCAAAAAGAGGTCATTGTCAAAGTAACTTATCTAAGAAAAGAGGCAAGCAAATATGCCTTAGAGGAAAACACTGTTGCAAAAAATCTCCATGAGTTTCTCTGCACTTTGGTTGTTGCAGGTTTTGTGGTCCAGCCTCACAGTCCCCACTTCCTGTGCCCGACAACATAAAACTTGTCGCTTTACCCGTAACACAAGAACACGCTGTGTGTATGACAGGGAAGCTTTTCGAAGCCACAATTCTTCATGAGCACCACCTGTCTGTGCTGAAAGATCCTCCACCCCGAGTGTGTCTCTGCGGTCCCCCCGGCACAGGGAAGACAAGAACCCTTGAGCTGATCGGACGACGATGGATGTCTGAAGGTCATGATGTGCTTGTGATCTCCTTGTACCAGACCAGTCTCGCAGCTTCTTCCATGCTCTGTGAGATTCTCAGCAGGAAGACAGATAGAAGTCACAAGCAAGGAAGTCCTCGAGTATCTCAGGGTCGTGTCGTCCCCATGGCCTATGACCCGAAACGATATAGCGTAAAAGACCTTGTCAGAGCACTGGAAGACAAGTTGCAACTGAAAGAAAAACTCTTCATTCTCTGTGATGAAGTGGATAATGATGGGTAGGATTCTCTGTGCGTTTGTGTAGATATGTTTCAGTGGCATTAGAGCGTAAGTCTGTGTGATACTTTGTAAGTGTGCACGTATTTCGGCCTAGCAATTTGCATATTGTAGTTTTTATGTTATGTTTTTTCCAGCCCTTTCCCTTTTTAAAGAAGAATTTTCATGCTTGTATTTGTAATAATTCCCAAGCCGTTTACACTGAGCAAAACATTCCATTTGTTGATACGTACGTTAAGCCATTTTGAATTCGTATTAGCTTTCATTGTCTTACATGCAGTAGATTTTAGTTTGAATTCTTGACAACTATAGAGACAAATACAATGAGCATCCTATATCCAGCGCACAATTATTTTATGAATAGACATATTCTGGGAATTACTGGGATTTCATGTTTTTCCTTTAGAATATTTGAAAGAAATTTTGTAAATCACTGGTCCTAGACTTGTGTAATCTTTTGTTGCAGAGACTTTACATTCTTCATGGATTTCTGCGAAAAGCTTCAAAAAAAAGTCTCAGATATTAATTTGTGGTTCTCCAGCTGTTTAACAGAGAATAGTCCAAGGAACTGGCAAGTGAAAATTCTGGCTTCCCCTATAAGTTGTCCGCCAGCCATTTTGAAAGAGAAACAGCTGTCAGAGGCTGCTGAAGTATACAACTTAGCAAAGTGGATTCCTGAGTCGCATACACGGACGCCAACGGAGGGACCACCAGTCAAGTATATGTACCATGGTGGGGAAGAGCACTCTGAAGGAAATCCACAGGACTGTCAAGCCTGCGCCGAAGAAGCGATTTGCTACCTTCAAACTTTATTTACGAGTAGGCAACATGTTTTTTTTCAGCACCTTTTTACTACCAGGAGATCGCTTAAGAAATTCGTGAAGTACCAGCCGAGTTTCTACCTTCTTTTAGAGATATAATGAAACACTAAGCATTCATAATGACACATTGCACATTATTACTGTCAGATGTTTATTAACTATATGGTTGTAGTCTCAAAATCTGTAAAAACTAATATACGTGGTTTGTTTTGCATTGCACCTTCACCTGGAAAAATTGATCCATAAAATGTGGAGCTGAGTTCTTTAGTTTTATCGATTAATTTACAAATTGACTAGATAGATAAGTAAACGTCTTTCATAGCTTTATTGATGATTAGTAGGCACTAATAGTTTACTTTCCTGTTTTCGTGATTACAGGAAAAGTGACTTTGACCTCAGAATCTACTTCCACAAGCATTGCACCTGGTTCACCTGCGTCTGAGCTTCGCCTTCATGACAAGGACATGATGGTGTTGACTGAATCTGATGTGAAGGAGAATGCGACCTTCTTCGAGCTGTTGAGAAATTGTGGTTTCAAGACAAAGTTAATAAAGTATCCACAGACAGATAGTATTTTAAAAGACACAAGCCAATGTGTCCTCATAGCCAACGGGAAATACGTTCATGGCATCAAAAGAAAAGTTGTGGTTTTCTTGGAAGCAAAGAAGAAACCCACAAAACCTTCAGACTACATAAACAGAGTGCGCTGTGTAACCAGCTGCACTTCACAGCTTATCTGGATTAGGATTTGATAGAAACACATTTTATAGCAGTACACAAATTAAAGCTAATGTTTTCTAACAATCTTAAAGGATGTTGTAATGAACACGTGACATAGACCCCCATTTGCTATTTTTCACAGACCATGTTTAATTGTCAGTGGTAATGCAATAGTATGAATATCAGGTTTTGTGTAATCTCAGGAATAAAAATAATTGCGAATATCTTGTTCATTCTCACAGTCGAACAGATAAATTATATTCTCTGTTTTCCTTTAGAGACAACGCATGAATTTTCAGCTGAAGTTAGCCTGTACTACATATCTGATCAAGGCAATTAGCCTGTCATACAGCCTTACATTCGTAATTGCGTGGACTGATTAGAGAAGGTAAAACTCATAAGTAGATACAAGAGCAGATCACAGAAATCTTAATGTCCGCACTTTGCAAAAGGTCATTAACCACTCTATTAACCAGTTTTTAAAATTTTTCTACTAAGTAATAAACATGTTCTACAAGTCTGAAATTAATGAAACCTATCGCTTTCATTTCAAAATAATTTTCTTCAAATAAATAGAAAAACTACAACACCAAGAAAAGTTCTGTATCTTTCGAAGTAAAAAAATGTGTCTTTTCACCCTATGTTTATTGTGTAAAGATGTTTGCTACTACTCCATCCCTTGAGGCATACACTCACACACACGTACGCCTACACACGCACATACAGAAGAGGAAAGGGAGATAAGCGTCTTTTCCCGATGTATAAAAGGCAAAGTAAATGTTTAGAAAGTCACATGATATTAATTAAGCAAATGAAGAACACAATCCGATCTTCATGACAGGTGTTCATCCCAGAAATCTTGCGACTGCTAATTAACATTCTTAACATTCTCGTGTCAATTATCTGTTAAAAAGGTTTGAAAAAAGCGGACATTTAAAGGTTAAAAGTAGGATGTTCAAGTAGGTGTAACTGCTGTCATGAATATAAAGCTCTTTCGATTTCTGTAGATCATTTCTGGCAAAAACCGGCGTATGCTTTCATAAAATACTCGTCTCTCTCTTTGCCCACACACAGAGAGAAAGAAAGATAAAGAAGGAAAGAGTAAAGACAGTCATGACAATGCAACCTATCGGGATATCAAAATGCTAGTCTAAAGGTAAGGTAAACAATTTTACATATGTCTGTGTTTCAACCGTGAAAGGTGTTAAGTCTAGTATAGAAAATTTTTTCTCGTGTAATGAAAATAACATTATTATTTGTACTCGTCTAAACTAGTCAAGGTTGCGAGTCGACTTCGTCTGTACATGCGTATCTCTCGCCGGTACACAAGGTTCAAAGGTTACACCGGATGACAGACCTTGAAGCAGACATTTACTCTTCATTGCCTGACGACAGGTTACACTGTGTGTGCACAGAGATTATGTATGGAGAAAAGGTCGCTAATTTTTAAGAAGATAGTGACCGTTGCATTGACAACCATGTACCCAATGTGAAGAAAATGTACTCCACACCTGTTGGTCTCGGTGATCATACGCAATGTGATGTAAGACTTTACTATAGAGATGTATTCACGAATAATTATCTAAGATTACTCAGTAAACTAGTGTGTGCACTACGAAATGTTTCAGCAGTTTATTATATGTATGTCTAACAAGATGTTTACAGTATTATCTTGTAACATGTATAATTTGACTATATTTGAATATTGTGACATTTATTCAATCTTATACAGTAAAATCACTAGTAATAGCTTGTGTTCGTGTGTTTGTGTGTTTCCTTCGTAAAAATGGCCTTGAAAAAGCTTAGTCCAAACAGATTTACTGAGTTTGTTACATGCTCATTTATGGTATGTGGGTACAAGACGACACAGCAACAACCGAAACTGTACAGAAGACTGAGACCCTTAAATGTAAGCCTTCGAAACTTCCCTCTTCGTTTTGGGCCTTACAGTGGGATTCTGTCAGAGATCGGAAACAATCAGTTTATAACTGAAAATCCAAAGTTTTATCCAGTTTTGTGTGAGACTGCCTTCTTGTGTGTGTCTAATTACCTTGACCTGACGACAGACTTCCTAGCCGACACCTTGACCCTTGCCTTCACCCCAACCCACTTCCATTTTCTTTTTCCGTAGTCTTATTGCCAGGCTGTACAATGCAGTGGCTGATTTCTGGAAAACCGGTTTTAATATGAATCACGATTTCTTCAACCGGTGTCACAGCTGAGTAACTCTAAACGAACAGTCCTTTCATAAAAACAAGTCCACCAGCGTGCAATCTTGGGTCGGAACTGCAAACTCAAAGGTCAGTTAACAGACTTTCCAACTAGGATAAGGCAATAGCCTATACAGCCTTTCTTAAAACTGTAATCATTTTAGAGTAATGTGAAATTTTGTGCTGATGTGACTCTATGGGTTGTATTATCTTGGTATTTACTATACCATTGTGATTTTTTGTTTTTGCTTTTGTTCACTATTTCAGACTGACATGCAATATAATGGACGGGAGCTTTAAATCACGTTGCTTTTATCCCGTTGGCAGTTCGTTTTTACTTCGTCTTTTTGTGTCTGCACTTTTCTTGAGTGTTTACATCTCATTACATTCAAACGTTTCAGCAGCAGGTCAGTAATTCTTTTGACATTTGTTTGGTAAGATCCTAATGTATATATATTCTTTAAAACTGCATTACTCTTTTGTTTACCATTCAACTTTATTTTATGATACGAAGATTTGTCTGCTAACAAGTTACAATAATTTTTTTATAATAAGTATTTTTATGTAATAATACAGTAAAGGATAGTTTAGCGATGAATAAGAATAAAGCGCTTTTGAATATCACGATAATTGAAATGCAGACATATTTTTTCATCGTCGTTATAACTACATCCATTAGCTTAATACTACTTCTCATAATAATAATAATGAATCATGTATTTTACCAACACAGGAAACCAAATAATGTGCGATGTTCCCTCAGTGAAACCAAGAAGAAGCACAGTCCTCACGTGTTATTTCCCTGAAGATGTCAGTGAAACAAAGAGAGATTTTACTGTGTATCGATACAGTGACAGTCGTCAAGGTTACATTCACACTTTTCCTTGCTTTTCTTTGTTTTTTCTCACTAACTCTAATTTTCCTAAATGTATTTCTTAGCATCTGTGGGTAGAGGATACTATTACACATCAACTAATTTGTTGCATACACATATGCATGTTTGAAACGGTATGATATAGTTTGGTGTTAAATATTACAGTAAATATCACTCTAACTCATGATGCCTGGCATTATTAGTTCTCTTTCTATCCGGATTGCATTTTGTAGTATTTATTTTTGAGTTTTATGTGAAAGTTTGTAGTCATCATGGATGTGTTATCTCCATATGACAATAAGTTATCGTACTAAAAGAGAGGGGTTTTTTTTCCTCATTTATTGATGATCATACTTACGATGAAATTTTCCCTATGTGCAAAGATGCTGTCCTTGACTGCTGGTGGTGGTTGGGGAACTTATCCTGCTTCACGGCTGAAGGATACAAGTACGACAGACGGATATCCACCAAACTCTCACTGGTGATTCCCCGAGTTTCAGTATCTGAGCTCGGCGCGTACGTGTGTCAACTAGTGAGCTATGGACCTGACTCCTTCTTTAACTGTGACCTCAACATCAAGCTAGGTGAGACCTACACTTCAATTTATTTTACAGGTCAAAGCAATAAAGCAGCAAATATTATGACAGTGTTTCTTTATAGAGAGAAATTTTACGATAATACAACAGAACGCTAGGAAACGTTAGAGTGGTTAAGATCAAGTATAAATAGTCGACTTAAATATAATCTAGAGTCAAGAAATATTAGAGATCCATGGCGAGGACTGACATTTTTACTCGCTATCGTAGATATCACAACGACATGGTAATGTGCTTTTCCTGTAATATTTACATTTAGGTGAATATCAAACTAATTTGCAAGGGATTTTTTTCTGGAAATGATCTAAACACAAATCCTTAAAATACTTCCTTGAAAGTTAGTGATAATAATCATTGTACCAGGGAACATCCTTGGTTTCTTAACGCTGCAATTTTAAACATTTTCATACGGTAAAACTGCAATGAAATGAAAATTAGGGTACATCCTTACTATACCCTAATGTTACACAAGTCATTTTTGAGGCTTAAATCATAACATTATTCCCCATCCTTAACCTTGATCCTAACTCTTAACCTTTGTTCTAACCTCACAGCTCTTATCCAATATCTTACAGTTGTGTGTATGAAGATGGCGTGTATATTTTTAAGCTCATTCTCTCGGTTTGATTTATGAGCCAATAAATGTGGTGGTGATGATGATGATGATGATGATGATGATGATCATGAGGAGGAGGAGGAGGAGGAGGAGGTGGTGGTTTGGAGGATGTAAATCTTTTATTGCCATTTTGTGAAAATATAGTACCGGATTTGATCAATGTTTTTTTTCCTACAAATCTTTAAGCAGAGACTGGTGGACTGTTATTTCTATGAGTGAAATGATGCTTTTCAAACCATTGACCGCTTACTGTCCATATAAAACAGTAAGTTGACAAAGTTGTATCTTATTGCCGTTTATTGTTTACTCTCTGTGCTTTAGACGGAAGATCAGTCTGCGATATCCCTTCCGTCAAACCGGAAACACAAACTGCAGTCACGTGTTACTTTCCTGAGGACCTCAGGACGTATCGTATAGACTTTATTGTCTATCATCACTCTAGCCAAGGTCCTACAGGCATTATTATTTTAGCTTTGTTGTGGTGTAGTTTATGTCCTTTGTTAGCCTGCCTTCTCATTTTAAAAATCTTTCGTGAAATGCTTCATAGTCGCAGTTTATAACAAAATAGTCTTATTTTCTTCAATGAAATTGGTTTGTTTTCGATGAAAGGGTACCTCTCGATACTATCGTTACATCGTCAAAATCATTTAACAGATAAGGAGTGCATCCTCATATTTATATTCGTTAACATTTTTTAAATACTTTAATTACTAAGAAGTAGGTTTTTTTAAACAATTGCTACACTTTTTATCTTCAATTATCTTTTTTTCAATACCCACTTTAGGCAAATTTTCTAACATTTTCGGCAGGGAAGACTACTGGAAATGAGTTTTTTTCTTGAAGAAAGGGAAAGAACTAGAACGCCGTTCAACCTTGTTGTAAACGTATACAATGGAAAAATGTTTTAATGTTTGTTTGGTTTGTTTTTTTTTTTTTGCATTTTTCCTTTTTTCTGCAATATTTTTCTGCTGAATTATTATTTTCTTATTATTATTACATTTACTGTTGTTCTTGCTAATTTCATAGGGAATTGTTTTTAACCTTTCTTACAGTCTGGAAGATTATTTAGTTAGTCGTAATTGTTTTCTGTACATGGTAATACATTACACCACAAACGCTACAACTAGGTCAGGTATCATTCCCAAGATGCAGAGGTTTCTTTTTAATTTCACCTTATGGGACCATGTGCATAACAAAATATATGGCCAGTTATGAAACTTTTTGCTTGATTATTGATTAGGTTTTTTTAATATTTAAATCGGCAATACCTTATGTCGCATCTTTAGGTTCAGATGCTGTGTTAAACTGCACGTGGGATGGAGACATTCTGACCTGCATCACTTCTCAAGGTTTTCAATTTGACAAAAAAGTGTCCAGATACCTCAATCTCACAATAACTAAGGCTTCAGAAGCTCACGAAGGAACATACAGCTGTCAGAGCTCAGGCTCGGAGCCATTTCTCCACAACAACTGTTCTTTTACACTTCAGAAAGGTAGGACATAAGTACAGGTATTTCTTCCCCATCGAGGGTGGTGTAGGGGCGGCACCCACCCAATTTGGTTAATCAGCATTAAATGTTAGGCTCTCCCTTAATAACAGAAAAGGAAATTTATTTATTGAATAGACGCGAAGGTTGAAAAGGCTAGCTACTCTGGCCTTTTCTGAACATGTTTCAGAAAGTTTCTCCATGATATTGCCAGTTTCTAGCAACATTATGCTCTATCTTGTTATTGTTTTATATACCCTGAAGAATGGTCTTTTACAGAGGTAAAACCACGAAAGCTTTGCTTTCCTATACTGTTGCCAGTTGATGCTTGTGGTCTTCTAGTGAGGCGACTGTACTGTATACATAAACATTTATTTCTCCCCGTTCAGGGGATTCAGGAAAGGAAAAAAAATTATCTTGGTTGTACTAATAGTTCGTTATATCACTTGTAGTCTTTAATAAGCTTTTCCATTTTGTGTACAGCTGCGAATTCGTCCTGTTCAGTTTCAAATGAGAAGGACTTGGACTTGGCAGAACTAAATTGCATCTTCAGTGTTGATATTAGGAAAGCCAGGCAGGACTTCAGGGTAATCCGTCTTAAGGGTCGAGGTAAAGAAACAGGAAAGTATTCAAATGTACCATTTATTATTTGGATCATCATTATGTTACTGACTTTTCAGTAATGTCAGACGCAGGATTTTCTTTGCGGTTAATTCTACAAAAGTGGAAATATGGTTTATAGATCAGTTTTCTCTTTTGAGGTGAACTCATAGCTTTATTTCTCTTTCTCTTTCTCTCTCTCTCTCTCTCTCTCTCTCTCTCTCAAAAACACACATATTAAAAACATGGCGTTTTATACATCGCAGGCATCCCTGTCGTTAACTGCACGTGGCTGGATGACCAGTTGGACTGCACCAACGAGCCGGGATACGCCCTCGGCACCAACGTCACTGATCGTGTCGTCATCAAACTGCCTCGAACGTCACGTCGGCAACATGTGACGTATGCTTGTCGCCTGCAAGGCTCTGAGCCTGCTGACTTTGAGTCATGTGATGTTTCTTTTATAGCAGGTAGAAGTCAAAACATAGTGCACTCATTTAGGGTCTCATTGTAATTTTAGATTAAGTGCTTTGAATTTGTAAGTAAAGTAAAGCTGTTTATATTTTACATTTATTTTACATATTTGACTAAAAAACAAACACAAAAAATCACTGTATGCAAATAATTGGGCCACGGTTCCAATAGGTCGTTTTTCCTCACGTGACACACACTTTAGCAACGAGGCGCTGTCCGCCATATTGCATCTCTAGCGCTTCGCGTTTCTTGAGCGACTCTTATCGGTTTGTGGCCATATCTGATTTACAAACTGACTACAAGTTCTCACTGCCACCCGACGTGAGACTGAGATATGATTCAAAAATGAAAGGGACTGGCGACGTACATCCGTACATCATCCAAGAAAAGGAATATGGAAGAGACAGAATGGCATGGCTAGATGTGACCTACACTGACGTGTACAGCTGTCTTGCCTGCAGGTGAGCTTGTTGAGCAATAAAATGTGATTAATATTTTTTTGTGGCTCAATATTCTCTTCTAGCACAAACAAGTAAAATAATATATCATTTGTTTGCAGTCGATGCCTTTAATTCAAAAACACAACTTTCTGCATTAGTTCACTAGCATTAAACTGTCTTTGGTATTTTGCTTATCACCAGTTTCAATGCCTACACCAAAGAGCAGATGAAGCATTACAAGACTCTGGATAGTTACAAACTCTTCCAGGATGCCTGGATCAAGGAGATGCTTCATAAGCTGATTGGAACATCACAAGTCTTAAAAGCCAAGGTAATGTGACTGCCTATTGTGAATTTTCAAGTTGTAAGGAAAATGTGGAAGATTTCTTCAAAGATTTGAATCCACTCATCCAAATGCAGTTGTTTTATCTGTTGTTAAGGATTATTCTACTAATTTTATGCCAAAAGCCATAATGGTTGGGCTTCCACCGGACTTGTCAACAGCTATCCAGACAAGGACTATGGAAATATCAGGAGGGTGGCAGATAACTTCTGCCTACTCTTCATACATGACCAGGCAGAATTTGTACAGACATCAACCAGGCTTCAGTTAAAGTCTGCACTGTGGGCCAGAATAACTGGTTGAATAACTGCATCGAACTTTAAATCTGCATGTTAGACCAGCAGAACTGCACCAAGTGCCTCACTTTTTAACAGATTTTATAACACCTGCTAAATGTCATTCGAGTATGCAAGTGCCTACACCTCAAAAATGGGGGATTGGGCATGAAGACAAGGCCAAGCAAGAATACCTCAGCAAAATGCAAGGGGAGCATCATTGTTTTATCGTGACTGAGTCAGGACTCCACAGGTACCCTGGGGATCTTGTTTTGGGGGCCAGGAAGGGCTGTTCCCGAAATTCACATAGGCTGGTTTTCCCATACACAAGAATAAAACAACCCATGAATTGCATCTTTGTACACATTTTTCGTTTTTGTTCGTACCCAAACTTCTTTATGCAGATAAAGGTTCCATAACCCTTAGCAGGTCGGTCCCATTAAACACGCTTCTTAACCTTTATCTAATCTGTTTATCTTCATCCTGTATTGTCTACTTGTTCTTAGTTTTCTTACAGAATTTCTTCTGTGTGCAGACGGTCTTCAAAGAAACGAGCTTTTGAAGAAAAGCTAAAATTGTTACAAAAGAAGGTAAACATTATTACTTAAATTATAAATGTAAATAAATTATAAAGTGATATGTTATAGGGAAGAATAAGACATATGTACTTATACCATGAGGCTGGCTGTCCTTTTATGATACATATTGTGACAATTTGTCTTATAAAAATTTTAACTTTTCCTGAACGTGACCATTATAAAACATATTTTAAATTATTTATATCTATTTAGTTTATTTTCTGCTTAGATTTTTCAATAAAGTGAATTTAATGAAATCTTAACTTGACATTTCGGAGTATTTCCCTTGATAAAAAAAATGTGTTTCATTGTTCAAGTTGCATAAAGAAGAGGTTACACATATTGTCATTACGTTTTTGAAAGAGTCTAGCAAAAAAATATCTCAAGACATAGAAGAAATTTTATATTTCGTACAATCTCTTCATATAAATAAAAACACATACAGAATTAAAGAATATCTGATCAAGGCAACTGGCCTGTCATACAGCCTTACATTCGTATTTGCGGGGACTGATTGGAGCAGGTAAAGTGCATTAGTGGATACAAGAGCAGATCACAGAAATCTTAATGTCCGCACATTGCAAAAGTTCATCAACCACTCTATAAACCAGTTTTTTAAATTTTTAATTTTTCTTCTAAGTAATAAACATGTTGCACATGTTTGAAATCAATGAAACCTATCGCTTTCATTTCAAAATCATTTTCTTCAAATAAATAGAACAACTACAACACCAAGAAAAGTTCTATATCTTTCTAAGTAAAAAATGTGTGTTTTCACCCTATGTTTTTTGTGTAAAGATGTTTGCTACTACTCCATCGCCATGATGCCCAGTCAACATTTCCTCTCTCTCTGTCTCACGCTCACACACACACACATTGTACGCCTACGCACGCACATACAGAAGAGGAAAGGGAGATAAGCGTCTTTTCCAGATGGATAAAAGGCAAAGTAAATGTTTAGAAAGTCACATAATATTAAGCAAATGAAGAACGCAATCCGATCTTCCTGACAGGTGTTCGTCCCAGAAATCTTGCGACTGTTAATTAACATTCTTAACATTCTCGTGTCAATTATGTGTTAAAAAGGTTTGAAAAAGCGGACATTTAAAGGTTAAAAGTAGGATGTTCCATTAGGTGTAACTGCTGTCATGAATATAAAGCTCTTTCGATTTCTGTAGATCATTTCTGAAATGAAACATGGTATGCTTGCATAAAATACTGTTCATTTTCTCGTTTTTCTCTACTCTCTCTCTCTCTTTTCCCACACAAACACAGAGAAAGAGAGAAAAAGAAGGCAAGAGTAAAGACATTTATGACAAGTGAATGCAACCTATCGGGATATCAAAGTGCTAGTCTAACGGTAAAGTAAACAATTTTACATATGTATGTCTTTTAACCGTGAAAGATGTTAAGTCTAGTATATAAATTCTCCTGTAATGAAAATATCATTATTAGCTGTACTCGTCTAAAGTAATCAAGGTGGCGAGTCGACTTAGTCTACGCATGCGTATCTCTCGCCGGTACACAAGGTTCAAAGGTCACACCGGATAACAGACCTTGAAGCAGACATTTAGTCTTCATTGCCAGCATGCTGTAATCTGGGTTTATTATTGTCTAACTGGGACAGCCTTCCGTTGTAGCTCAACTGATGAGTGTTGTACTGACACAAATGACACAAGACAATATCCGCAGGGTCTGGATACCGTTGGACAACTTTGAAAACATGACACTTGTCGTTGGCCTGCTTCTTTTCGCCGAGGGCAAGGACTTACATTCGCTTTATAGTTCTCATCCTTTGGTAAGTGTATAGGTGAAGCTTACCACCTGTATCTGTGATAGTGATTACTCCCAGTGTCTTTTTCAACAATACAATCCATAAAAAGGCAATAATCTTCTCGCCCCGTGTACATCCCAGTGTACATCTCAGTGCACATCCCAGCGGTCTCTGATTATTCTTGATCTTACAGAGAGCAGATAGTTTCAATAAGCACCAGCACGCAGATAGTATCTTCCAAACCTTAAAACGATCTAGTCAACCCTAAAAACAATAAGTTTCAACCTCATCCTTATTTAAACCTGTGAAATGTCATCTAAACTCTTACGGGATATATATGTGTATATAAACTCTTGTCTCCTGTAAAGAAGCATGTTAATACGGCTTAATGTATTGTTTATCAAAACTAAAACACTTCGAATTCGTAAACCTACCCCAGTTACTCGCACACGCACTGTTGCCAGAAATGGAGTAGTTATTCTATTGTTGGGTGGTTTGGAGATTCCCGATAAAAGTACCTAAGTATCAGAGTATCAAAGCTGTCCATTTCATGGTGAGTGGTCTGTAGATGACATACCATCAGGACGAGGCCAGCCACTCACAGGAGTCGTCTCAGCAATGTGTCATTGAAATATAATTTCGTTTGAACCACCAATCCAGACCTATGAAAAAATAATCCACTTAACCTAAAAATAGTAATTCTAGTCATAACTGTCATGGCTGCCACACAGTCGGACAGTGACAAAGGTGTGTTCTACAAACACTGACGACTGGTTACACTGTGTGTGCACAGATTATGTATGAAGAAGAGGTCGCTGATTGTTAAGAAGATACTGAAGCAGAAATACGATTCGACGGGTTGTCCCAGGTATGTTATGAACGAGTTATTGTGTCATTGTCCTACTAGTGAATGTTGCATTGACAATGGTATACCCCATGTGAAGAAAATATACTACATACCTTTTGGTCTCGGTGATCATAAGCTATTTGATATAAGACTACAGAGATGTATTTATGAATATATAAGATTACTAAGTAATGTGTGCACTAAGAGATGAGTTCATTATTAAACAAATATGTATATCTAGCAAGATATGTATTTCTAGCAACATGTTTACGGTATTGTCTTGTAAAATGTAAAATTTAATTCTATTTGGATATTGTGACATTTATTCAACAATATACTAGAATAAGCATCCCTCAATAGTAATAGCTTGTGTTTGTGCGTTTGCTTCGTCTATGGTCATTGAAAGGATTAGTCGAAACAGAATTACTGAGTTCGTTACATTGTCATTTATAGGATGTTGTTAGAAGACGACACAGCAACAACCGAAAGTGCCCTTATATGAAAACCCTCGAGACTTCCCTCCTTGTTTTGGGCCTCACGGCTTACAGTGGGTTTCTGTCACAGACCGGAGACAGTTTATATCTGACAATCAAAAGTTTTATCCAGTTTCGTGTGACACTAACTGCCTTCTCATGTGTGTTTAATTACCTTGACCTGACGACAGACATTCAAGCCGACACCGTGACCCTTGCCTCCACCCTACCCGCCTACACTTCCTTCCTACACTTCTGAAGTCTTATTGTCAATAGATACAATGCAGTGGCTGGTTTCTGGTAAACCGGTTTTAATATGAACCTCGTATTCCTCAACCGGTGTCACAGCTGAGTGACCCTAAACGAACATCCTTTCATAAAACAAGTCCACCAGAGTGCAATCTAGGGTCACAACTGTTAACTCGAAGAGCAGTTAACAGACTTTTTTCTACTAGGGTGAGGCAATAACATATATCACCTATTTTAAAACTGTAACCATTGTAGAGTGATGTGAAATGTTGTGTTGATGTGTCACAAGGGGTTGTATTATCTTAATGTTTACTCTGCCGTATACATGTATATATATTTTTTGTTTTTGTTCACTATTTCAGACTGACATCCAGTAT
The DNA here is from genome assembly GCF_003073045.1 of Pomacea canaliculata. NCBI lineage: Eukaryota > Metazoa > Mollusca > Gastropoda > Architaenioglossa > Ampullariidae > Pomacea > Pomacea canaliculata. Next base: position 6,966,939 of record NC_037600.1, read on the forward strand.
AATGGACGGGTGTTTCAAATCACGTGGTTCACATCCATCTGGGAGATCGTTTCGGCTTCGTTTTTTTGTGTCTGCACTTTTCTTGAGTGTTTACATCTCATTACATTCAAACGTGTCAGCAGCAGGTCAGTAACTCTTCTTACATTTGTTTGGTAGGATTCTAATATATATATACACAAATTCTTTAAGGCTAAATTACTCTTTCGTGTTCCATTCAACATTATTTTATACTACGAAGATTTTTCTGCTAGCAACTTAAAAGAGTTAATTTTTGTTATAATAAGCATTTTTGTGTAATTATAAAGTATGGGACAGTCTAACGATGAAGAAGAATAAAGACCTTTTGAATATCATGATAATTGAAATGAAGTTATACATTTCTTTCATCCTCGTTATAAATACATCCGTTACCTTAATAATAATAATGAATAATAATAATAATATCGTGTATTTTACCAATACAGGAAGCCAAATAATATGCACTGTTCCCTCAGTGAAACCAAGAAGAAGCACAGTCCTCACGTGTTATTTCCCTGAAGATGTCAGTGAAACAAAGAGAGATTTTACTGTCTATCGATACAGTGACGGCCGTCCAGGTTACATTCACATTTTTCCTTGTTTCTCTTTGTTTGTTTGTTTTTTTCTCACTAATTCTAATTTTCCCAAATGTATTTCTTTGCTTCGGTTGGTAGAGGATAATACTACACATTAACTTATTTGTTGCATACACATATGCATGATTGAAACTATATGATATAGCTCATAGATAAATATTACAGTTTATATTACTCTAACAGTTAGAGTCTAACTCATGATACCTGGAATTATTCATTCTCTTTCTGTCCGGATTACATTTTGTGGTTTTTCAGTTTTATGGGAAAGTTTGTAGTCATCATGGATGTGATATCTCTATATGGCAATAAGTTATCATACTAAAAAAGAGTTTTTTTTCCTCATTTATTGATGATCGTACTTACCATAAAATTTTCCCTATGTGCGAAGATGCTGTCCTTGACTGCTGGTGGTGGTCGGGGAACTTATCCTGCTTCACGGGTCAAGGATACACGTACGACAGAAGGATATCCACCAAACTGTCGCTAGTGATTCCCCGAGTTTCAGCATCTGAGCTCGGCACCTACGATTGTCGACTAGTGAGTTATGGACCAGACTCCTTCTTTAGCTGCGACCTCAACATCAAGCTAGGTGAGACCTACACTTCAATTTATTTTATAAGTCAAAGTAAATATAACAGTTATTATGAAAGTGTTTATTTATAGATATTTTTGTGGGAATATCAGAGTACCAGATATGATAAACGTTTTTTTTTTCTACAAATTCTGAAGCAGAAACTGGAGAACTGTTATTTCTATGAGTGACATGTTTTCAAACCAGGGACCGCTTACTGTCCACAAAGTTGTATCTTATTGATGTTTAGTGTTTACTTTCTGTTCTTTAGATGGAAGGTCAGCCTGCGACATCCCTTCCGTCAAACTGGAAACAGAAACTGCAGTCACGTGCTACTTTCCTGAGGACCTCAACAAGTCTCGCACAGACTTTAGAGTCTATCATCACTCTAGAGAAGGTCCTACAGACATTATTTTTGCTTTGTTGTGCTGTAGTTTATGTCCCTTGTTAGCCTGCGTGCCCATTTTCAAAATCTTTCCCGAAGTGCTTCATAGTCACAGTTTGTAACAAAGGATTCTTATTTTCTTCAACTGGTTTGTTTTCGATGAAAACGTACCTCGCGATAATATTAGTACTTATTGAAATCATAGGAAAGGATTGCATTTGCATATTTATATTCGTTAACATTTTTTTAAATATTTTATTTAATAAGAAGTAGGTTTTCTTAAACAGTTGCTACATGTTTTATCTTCAATTAATATTTTTAATTCGCACCAGGCAAATTATCTAATATTTTCTCTGGGAAGACTACTGGTGATGCAATTCTTTCTTGAGGAAAGGGAGAGAACTAGAACACCGTTCACACATGTTGTAAACTTGTAGAATAGAAACAAACTGCTTTCTGCACATGGTAATAAATTATACCACAAACGCAATGCTGAATCAGATCATTACAAGCAGGTTAGGTATCGCTCACAAGCTGCAGCGAATTTTTTTTTTTTAGTTTTTACCTTATGGGACATTTTGTATAACAAAATATATGGTCAGTTATGAGACTTTTTGTTTGATTATTTTTGGGTTTTTTTAAGTATTTAGATGTACAATATCTTATGTCGTATCTTTAGGTTCAGATGCTGTGCTAAACTGCACGTGGGATGGAAACATTCTGAACTGCACCACTTCTGAAGGTTTTCAGTTTGACAGGAGAGTGTCCAGATACCTCAGTCTCACAATAACCAATGCTACAGAGTCTCACGAAGGAACATACAGCTGTCAGAGCTCAGGCACTGAGCCGTTTCTCTACGACAACTGTTCTTTTACACTTCAGAAAGGTAGGACATAAGTACAGGTATCCCGTTCCCATCGCGGGGGTTGTCAGGATAAAACCATGAAAGCCTTCTACCTAGAATGTTGCCAGTTGATTTTTGTGGTCCTCTAGTAAGGCGACTGTAGTCTACATAGTATACACAGACATCTGTGCCTCGAGTAGGAGATTCAGAGGGAGAAATTACTTCTCTCAGATGGGCATGAAATGGTCTGTAAGTCTCTCCACCTAGATATACATGAATTTATCTTGGTTGTATTAATAATTTATTATTATCACTTGTAGTCTTTAATACTTTTGTTCATCCTTTGTACAGCTGCCAATTCATCCTGCTCAGTTTCAAATGTGAAGGACTTGGACTTGGCAGAACTAACATGCATCTTCAGTGTTGATATCAGTAAAGCCAGGCAGGACTTCAGGGTAATCCGTCTGAAGGGTCGAGGTAAAGAAACACGAAAATATTAGAATGTATCATTTATTATATTTGTAACCACTGTGTTATTATCTTTTCAGTAATATGGGAACAGACGCAGTATTTTCTTTGCAGTTAATTCAAGAAACGTTAAAATACGGTTATAAATTAGTTTAATCTTTTGAGGTGAACTCAGAACTTTATTTGTCTTTCTCTATATATATATATCTTACGCATGTTTATGTATATGAAAAGGGAATTTTATACATCGCAGGCGTCACTGTCGTTAGCTGCACGTGGCTGGATGACCAGCTGGACTGCACCAACGAGCCGGGATACGCCCTCGGCACCAACGTCACGGATCGCGTCGTCATCACACTGCCTCGAACGTCACGTCGGCAAAATGTGACGTACGCTTGTCACCTGCATGGCTCTGAGCCTGCTGACTCTGAGTCGTGTGATGTTACCTTTATAGCAGGTAGAAGTCAAAACATATTGTACTCATTTGCAGCCTCATTGCAGTTTTCAATTAATTGTTGTTAATTTGTCAGTAAAGTAAAGCTGTTATATTTTACATTAATTTAACATATTTGACCATAAAACTGACAAAAAAATATGTATGCAAATAATCGAGCCACGGTGCCAATTACTAAAAATATAATTTTACTGTGAGAGGAACATGAATAAAGAATATTTTAATTTACTATAGAAATGAAGTATAAAACTATTTGCTAATGAGTTGGTTTTAATGAAAAACGTTTTTTCTCCTTTTTCAGACCCTGTGAAAGTCTCATACACAACCGTTATTGTAGTAGCAATTATTGGAGTTGCTTCTCTGATAGCAATCATCATCTCCTGTATGATTCTTCTGTGTAGGTTACGACGAGAAAAAAGGTAAATGAAAAATGAAACATTTCGTTTATTTTCGTACCCAAACTTCTTTATGCAGATAAAGTGTTCCCTAACCATGAACAGGTCCCATTAAGCACACTTCTTTGTTTCTCCTTTATCCAGTCTGTTTATCTTCATCCTGTATTGTCTACTTGTTTTTAGTTTTCTTACAGAATTTCTTGTGTGTGCAGACGTTCTTTGAAGAGACGAGCTTCTGAAGACAAGCTAAAGCTGTTGCGAAAGAAGGTGAAAATTATTACTGAAATTATAAATGTAAAGACATAATATGTTAATGGCAGCAATTTTTGTTTATGTTTACAAACTAACAGTAGCACAGTAGGTGTCCTTCATAGCTTTCCTTTTACATCGAAGTGTGCTAAAGAATGTTTTGCTTGTGTCTTTAAACTCTTTTGTGATCGAAGCCTGATAAGTACCTGTTAACTCCCCTTCTTAACTTAACTTTTAAATCATGTTGTGATTCATTAATCATTTACTCGGTTGTTTACTATTTAGTTATTTTTTTATTTTCATTAGTTACCTATGGTTGTCTATTAAATTATTATAGAATTTACTAGTCTTCCGCTACAGCTCTTTGATTTTAGCATAATTTTTCAACATGCTGATTGTTGTCCATAAAGAACATTGAGTTTAGTTTTTTTTTTTTTTGTAATAGGTTTTTGTCAAGTATATAATACATTTAATATATTTATTTATAACCCACAGAAAAAATGAGCTAACAGAGGATCTACTGTTACTATTTTCTTACTTTTAAGTCATAGTTCAAGTTGCATATTAAAAATTAATTACGCTAATTTTAAATTATGGTTACTTATATCTGTTTCAGAATAAGGAAATCACACATAATTTCATCAACTACCTCACATCGTCCTGCCTAAAAACATATAAAGACATTGATACACGTTTTTACTTCGTACCATCGTTATACCTAAATAAAAATACATACACACCTGTTGAGTTTGCCGGTGAGAAGGTTTTAATAACTCGGCCATCCACTGACACGGTCCTGAGGCACGACCAGGCCATGCATGACCTCCTACAAAATCTCTACCTGCTGGCACAATCCGAGAACGAGGCTATGTTTGTCATCTCACAGTTCAAATATGACAACTACCTGGCTATGTCACAAGATGTCTTCAATGGCCACCTGCTGCCTATGCCTGATAAACTTGGAGAACTGAATAAAGACTACGGGAACTTTGACCTTCTAATCGTCCATCGCAAGTACGGACTGATGGTTGTAGTGGTCAGGGCTTGTGGTCCTGAGCCTGGAGGCGACAACGAAGAGAAAGATGATTCAAATATTTTTGAAGAAATAGATAGTGGAGTCAGACAACTACAAAACGCAGAACACATGCTCCAACATGTCCTGTCTGACCAACACTGGGATGTTCCTGTTCGCAAGACATTGATGTTACCGAATGTTTCACAAGAGATTCTTCGTCGTGTGCTGAAAAGGAACAATATGGAGAGGCTGGTAGATGTTGAAGGGAGACTGAATGTACCACCACCCTTATTCCGCAGGGATAAACTAAAGGTTCCTTTATTGTCGTTATATAAATAGTTCTAAAACATTTGATATATTTGTTATACCATGTTGAAATTACTGTCCTCTGCTTCTGCAAACGAGCACGCATACACACAGACAGGAAAATAGGATAGAGCAATATTTTTTCTAAGATTTTATGGTTGAAAAAGTGTTATCTAGCAAAAACACCCAAAAAAAAAACAGCATGAGAGCAAACAAGAGATAATAAACTAAAGGTTTAAATTAGTTCAGAAAAAAAGAGCAAACAAGCATAAAGAAGGACACTGAAAAAATACACTGTTACCATACCATTGCCTGTCACGGGTTAATGTATTTTTTTATCCTTACTTTCTTCTAAGTTGATGATATATTATGATGATCATATTTCTAGACAGGACGCTCTAACCGCGAGCTGCTTTGTTCAAGACAAATGTCTGTGGGCTGAACAGCTTAACAATGGCAACACTACATGGCATCTGAAACAGTTGATGAACTGTGGATTAACAAACCTCGACTTCAGTCCTATTATCAGCCATGAACAATATCTTACAGTGATTTCCAGGTACTGCCATCTTTCTCCTGTCTTAAAGTCTGCTAATGAGAAAAAAAATGTGCATGCGTGAATTATGCTAATTTTGGTATGTTAATTTTTATCAGCAAAATCTTTGTTTAATTAATTGTCGTCACTGACTTTGCAAGAAATTTAAATAATAATTTGAAGATCAAAAATGTGTTTGCTCTATTTTGTAAATATGTTATATGAAACATTATGAGAAGATTGTAGTTATTTGTAATTACCAAGTAAACTTTGCAAGCCAGTCCTAAATTTTGCAAGGTGGCAAGACACTTTCACCAGAGTTCACGAGGTTAATGATTTTGCCACTCTATTTACCACTGAGATAATGAGCATCTGACTTCATAGATACTTTGCATTTCTTGCAGGTTCTGTAGTCCAATCTTAGAATTTTCCCTTTCTCTGCCCGACATCATACCACGTGACATTATTCCAGTAACATGTGAACACGCTGTGTGTCTGACCGGAGACCTTTTTGAAAGTCCGATATTGCACGAAGGACATTTGTTTTTGCTGGAAGAAGGCTCACCTCGAGTAGGTCTTCTTGGCCCGCCAGGCACAGGGAAGACAAGAACGCTAGAGCTGATGGGACGAAGATGGCGGTCTCAGGGTCATGACGTCTTCGTAGTGTCCACGTGGACGACAAGTCGCGCGGCCTCGCGCATGCTCTTCGAGATTCTCAGCAAGACGAAGGATGGAGGCCGCGGAAAGCAAGGGTCGCGCAAGGGGCGGGTCACCTTAATGGAGTTTGATTTAATGAAGGAGAGCGTCACAGAGGTTGTCCAAAAATTGGAGGACATGTCACAGAAAGGAAAATTATTCATCCTGTGCGATGAAGCGGAACCTGACAGGTAGTTTGAGATTTGTTCCTGTCTGACATCATGCCCTGTGTTTTCAATGTTATTTATATTTGCTTATTTATTTAATGTTTTGTTAGCGCGCAAGTTCTTAAATTGATAGGTTCATACAGGAGACTGAACATATTTCTAGAATGGACTATTATTTTGAGTTGATGATTTGACATTTTTTTAAAAATCAAAATACTTGTATTTTTTAAAAATGTTTTTAGCATATAATACATGTATTTACAGTAGCTCAAAACCTTTAGAAAAATTTACCTCATCTTGAAGCCATGTGTAAGCTTTTTATGTGCTTACAGTCACTATGTTACATAACACTCCATCTTTGTCTGTGCTAAGAACTGTTACTATTAAATGCAAATATCATCTCTAGCATACAAACAATATTCAGTGCGCTTCTGTGAAGTTGGCTCTATACTAGGAAGGTTTGCGAGTTTAAAGTTATATATATATATGAGTCACTAAGGCTTAACTCATTGTATTTTTCAGCAATTCTTCGTCCTTCATGACTTTGTGTGAGAACCTTTTGGAAAAGGTGCCAGCACTACATCTGTGGTATGCCAGTTGTTTCCATCTCAAAGTGGCAAGTGGTTGGCAAGGAAAACAGTTTGTTGAGCCTGTAAGCTGCCCACCAGCAGTACTGCGAGAACAACAACTGTTGCAATTAGCTAATGACTGTCAAATGACAGAATGGACACACACCTCTAAAAGACAAGCGCCAACACAAGGACCGATGATTAAGCACGTGCATCACACCGGGGATGGCCATTCTGGTGAAGATCCCAGTGATTGTGCGATCTGCTCCAATGAAGTGGTCAACTACCTCCAGTCCTTATTTACTGGTAGATATTGTTCCTTTTCTGCTATAAAACAAATATTTAACTGTCCAAAAATTATCATAATGAAAAATTTAACAAATAATGGTTATTGAAACATTGTATTGGTACCATCCAGATCGAACCCAAAACGAGTGATTAAATATGTGTAAAATGCTTTTGACATATTTGTTTGTTTGTACCATAAAGTAAGAAAGATCATCATCCCTGGAAAAAAACAAGAGTAGTATATATTGCTTTTTTTAATATGCCAGTGAACCCTACATTGTGTTTCCTTCTAACAGAAACATCGGTTGAACCCTCTATACCTGGGTCATCAGTTGTCGACATTCTCCATTCTCCGCCAGTAGACGGAATGTCGGGCTTACACCTTTACCAACACGATGTGCTTGTGTTGACTGAGTGTGATGTTCAGACCGATGCGATGCTCCTACAAGTGTTGGCAGCACGTGGCTTCACCACAGAACATTTTGAAGAGAGCAGTCTGGAGACTTTTTTTAAAGACACAAGTGAACGTGTGCTGATTGCGAAAGGAAAACATCTTCGTGGAATTAAGAAGAAAGTGGTGATTTATTTGGAGTCCAATCAAGGGGATTTAATGGAATTTAGCCCCGTTTCATTTAGGTCGTCTGATGATTTTGAAAAACTGAACCGACTACGTAGTCTAACCAGTTGTACTTCTCAGCTAATCTGGGTTACAGTTCCAAAGAGTTCATGGCTTTGAGAGACTGGAGTTCATTCTTTTCTTAGTTTAAACCAAAACAGATAGCAGTGTGAAACTACGAATACAATGTAAATTCACCAAATTAATTACATTTGATAAAATCTGTCTTTTTGCTCTGATTATTATATACTTTATAAAAATTTCAAAAAGACCTTCTCTGCTTTTTTCTGGAGGGATTGAGAAAAAACAAAGGAAATGTCTGCTTAATATAAAAATTGCAACATGTGCATGTTTATTCTCCTTTTAGTGTTATATATATATATGTCAAATACATTTCCGTCCAGTGGAAGATGTGTACGTGCGTATACACAACATGTACATACAATACATTCGTATGTCCAGTAATGCAAATATCTGTTTCTGTTTTTATTGTATGTAGTTTATGTGCAAAGATTATTTGGTGTAAGCAGAAACATTTTCTTCGCATTTAATAAAAAAATTTACAATTAAGTCTTTTTAACACAGTTTCAGAACGGTACCCATATGCATGCATACACATGCCTGCTTCAAGTCTTTTTTAATTTTTTTTTAGAACATCAAAATAATTCTAACAAATAAAGATATAGAGGTAAAATTAGTTGGGTGTTTTCTTGACTTTGCATTCCACAGGTTAATTCCTGAAACCTGTTTTACTGTTTTACTTTGGACTTTGTCTTGTATACTGGATGAAAGTGATTCATGTGAATGCTAAGTGTTACCCCTACTTTCCTATAGTGCTTTTTCCCTCATCTTCTTCCTTAACTTTGGATCAATTTAGAGAATCTTCTTCAATTTGACATATTTATATTGTTTACAAGCCTTAAGTAAAATGTATGTGTCATAGTAACCTTAAAAATGTATTTATCCATATTTAAAGACTAATTACTTATCTCTCAATCTCCCTCCCAATCGCCCGAGTCAAACCTATTCTATCTAGTAAGTTGGACCTCTTAAGTTAGTTTTTATTACTACGGAGCTGTAAAATCAATTAAAGTTTCAATATTGACTAGCTTTATCCAATTTTTCTTATATTTATAAGTGTGACTGTATGTTTGTGTGTCACAAGTGAAGTAATGTTTGCTTAATAGCTCAGTTGAAATGTATTTGTCAAAGGACATTGCCTTTTTTAAATCGTGCACATATCATAATCTATTTAGAAAATGGAAGTGTGTGTGACAAACTTAAATATTTGAAGTGGCGAAGAAAAGCAGACGCTCTAAGCACCACATGATATAAAATTGCGGAATTGTATTGCTCAGGTGTTGCCTCCCTTGACTTTCAGCCCCACGACATGTAACTGATTGCTCTTCCTTTTTGATTTTCTTGCAAATTTCTGGTGACAAGTACTCATTCTCTAAAGGATCACTGTACAAAGTACACTCAATGTTTTATCATCGCTATCATCACCGTTGCACACACACAAAAGATTAGAAAGGAACGATCGAAGGTGGTGGGAAGTAAGGGGAATTCCCGATTATATATATATACAAGACGGTCGAGGTTTCTCATGCAATGTCTCACCCTTTATACTTCAAACTAACCTCAATTCCATTAAGCTCAGCACGCTAGATAAGCCTTCTTAACATGTTGTTTGATAAGGCCTATAAGGTCGACATCGCTTGAGAACTGACCTGTATCTCACGCGTGAGGAATCACAGGTAACCATTGTGCTAAAATAGCTTTGTAGACATCCACAATGGCGACTGAACTCTTTCTCAGAAAGTGAAGCACAAAAAAACTCGATGTTTTTCTCGTAATGAACCTGGGTTTTTGTTGCATGTAATCTAGCTGCATCCCTGTGGAAATCCATGCACAAGACACAGGTTTATGTTTGCGACTTCAAGGTAAGTCCTGTGTTGAGTTCGCGACATGTTTAAACGCGGTTTGTGAGTATACTTTGTTCAGCATTCTCCATATCAGTTCAAATACATGGCTGTTAACACGGTGCAGTAGCCTGATATTATGTAGGATAACAATGCATGTATATATTTAGAGCGATCACAGATATAAGATGAGATAAGGGCTTGCCAAGACACAGAGACGGCCATGGCGGGTTTATCATAGTCATGGTGTTGTTTACCTGTGTGTTACTTCCAACCAGGAAGTAGTAGTATTCAAAGTAAGCAGTAGATTGGGGAAATGTTTCCTCTGCTAGCACCTGCCGTAGTATTTTATTACCTTTATTATTCTGTTCATTATTATAGGTAGCACAAGGAATATATAAACGCATAATATCTGTGCAAACATGTCTGCTGTGATTGATTGAAAAACTATATAGATTACAAACGAGAAAGAGATATTGACAATGAAATGTGTAGTGTTGCAACTAAGTGTTGCTGAAAGGTCAAAGGGTGAAGTTGCTACGCAATGCAGACAACACAGACTACACAGCCCGCCGTGCGGCCGCCCACACGGTAGCTTACAAAAGCTGATTTGTATGATAAACCGCTTCGCGTTGAAGTCGGGTGTGAATGTTCGGGTATATCGACTTCGTAACTCACAATTAAGCTACCAGGCACCTGTCTCATGAGTCACCTTCACCTCCACCCAACCGTTGTCCCATGACGGGTTTATCTTGTCATGCATTTTTTTTTTTTTTTTTTTTTTTGTGTGTCTACGCGCGGAGCTACTTGTGCTTGGTTTGAAAACTGAGGTGTTCTAGTTTCTAAACAAGCTCCGTGCAGAGTTCTTTATCACACGTTTAACTTTGACCTGCTCAGTCGAGTGACACTAGTGTAGCAAGTCGTCAACAGCAATTATCTTAAGCACGAATGTCAACCTCGAAGTAGCGAATTGGTATAATTCTCATTGCAACTGTACTTTTACAAACTCCTTTTTCTCTAAAATGCTGGAAACATATCATTTTTTGAGTATCACCCGACTCAAAGCACTTTAGAGACATACAGTCGCACCTTTCAGTGCAGGCATTAAGTGCACCTTCGTGAACACGCATTCACAGAAACATGCATGCACAGCAGAATATAAAAAGGGAATTTAATATATATATACAAAGTGCTTTAACCAAAATCAAGTTTGGCTCAAAGCGAGTTGCAAAGAATAAAACCAAATATAATGGACGCTCACTTGAACCAAACAGATTGATACTGTTCACTAACACTTGATTATGTTTTAGGTTGACTTGTAGTAAAATGGACATCCATCTCACGCAATCGTCGTTTACTCTTCACTTGGTTGTAGCTGCACTTGTCTGGACTCTTTACACATCATCTCGTGCCACAGTATCTGCGCAAGGTGAGACAGTTCTTTTCTCTATCTCCACTTTTCTTCTTTTTTGTGAGACTCATTTAGTCGTAGTCACCATTTGTTTTTTTATTACTTTTTCGTATTTGTGTGATTTGAAACAATATAGTCTGATGTGTTTGCCATTGTCCAAAATGATTGTGAAGTTTGAGGTACACACTGCCAATATAAAACCTTGTGTGATTGATGGAAAACGTTTTACTAACGTTCTCCTAAAATGGCCGCCATTGTGCTTTCACACTTCAAACTCAATTTTGGGAGTAGAAGTACGCTTTTGGTATCTATAAAATATAGAGATTTTAATTAAGACTTAGGTGGTGGCAGGTCACAAATGAGTATATATATATCTGCACATAAAACTAACAAGTATATGTAACTGGTCATAAATAATCGTCGGGATGGTGACTTCATTCGGTTTATAAATGCAGAAATTGTATTCATTGTAGACATAAGAATCATATTTGTTTATTTTTTCTATTTCCATGATAAAGGTGGCCTAATAAGCTGCAGCGTTCAGTCCGTGAAGTTTAAGGGAAACACTTCGCTGATTTGTCATTTTCCTGAAAATGTTCAACAGACGAGGAGGGATTTCACTGTCTACTATTACAGAAACAAGGAACGTCCAGGTGTGCAAACATGTACCACTGTCTTCTATAGTTTTTTAAAAGCTTTTTCTTTTTAATTTCTCATCACCATTCGATTTGATCATTTTACTTGCTGGTATTATTTCTGAAAAGTCCACTGAAAATTACTCTTACTTAAAAGATCTGGATTTTCTGATCATTTGCTAACCGTTTAAAGATAAATTTCAAGTCGACAGCTGTAAAACATCTCACTTTTTATAATATCACATACCGTGTTACATATTGATGGTAACTATTGGCTTAATAGTGAGACATGTTCTTGTTAGTTGTAATGCTTATTGTGTGATTAATTGTCAATCAATTAATTTTATTCTACTTTTGAAGACGCAGTGCTGGACTGCTGGTGGCTGTCGGGAAATGTCGACTGCTTCATTGCACCAGGATACAAGTTCAGCAAAAAAATATCCAGGGAAATATTCCTTGAGATTCCAGTAGTTTCAGGACCTCAGATTGGCTCATACGCTTGTCAGATTGCTAGTTATGGGCCTGACTCCATTAGCACCTGTGATTTGAAACTTTTATTAGGTAAGTCTATCATAGAAATAGTGTTCATTGTAAGTACTAAACTACTGAGATATGTGAGCTGCAATGTTGCTATTGACACATTTAAGCTAACAATTGTCTTTAATAAATGTCTGACTGCTGCTCTCCTTACTTTGCTATGGGAAAATTTGGGCAAGGGCTTCTTTTCTTTTTGTGGCCTCACTGTTTGCATTTCTATGTCTTCCTGTCTGTATGCAGAATCTTCATTTTCAAACCTTCAAATCCGGAACCAAACCTTTCTCTTTAAGAACTATTTTGCATAATTAGGAGTACAGTTCAGCCAGCTTCTTAATTCTTCGGCCTGTCATCTGGTTGCTAATACTCATAATTCTACATAGTTGAGTGTTTGTTTGTTTTTTGTTTTTGTTTTTTTTTTTTTTAGTTTTGTGTGCAGCGCTTTGAATCCGTGTCCATAAGGAAGCAATCATTTGAGAATACTAAACTTATGTCAATAAGGTATTTGTATATACATACAGGGTTATTCTAAGAGTAATATATCCTCTCATCAAAGGACAGTAAACCAACTTTTCAGTTTTTAGAAATGTTTGTAGTATGAAACACGTTTTTAAAAAAGGAGAGTTTCGTCTAACGGGACTTTCATTCACTGAAAAGTTCCTTTATTTCAGATGGCAAATCCGTTTGTGAAGTCCCGTCCGTCCAGCCTGACACACAAACATCTCTGTCATGTTTCTTTCCAAAAGACCTCAACGAGTCCAAATTAGGATTTACCGTCTATCATTATCCTATCCGTGGTGATGCAGGTATTGTGAATCATAGGCAATATTCGTTGATACCACCGCTCAACTCTAAGAATATAACATTCCTTTTATATTTTTGTGATGTGTTAAAACAATTGTTGTGTCTAGTTTTTTTTTTTAAGTTTCTGTTTGCTTTATTTAATTTTTTTATCAGTTCCACAAATTTTACTTAATTAGCAGGAATGATTGCTATGTTTTTGTAAAAGAAAAGTTAGACTTAAAAGTACGATTATTTTCCTTGTTGTTTAAAAATATTTATTATTTTAAAGAAGATCGAATAAGAGATATTAAATAAAGACTTAACGTCCCTCCAATTGTTTACAAACATTATTTATTTAGTCCTTTTTATTTTTTGTGAGGTCACACCCTTCAGTTTATTATGTAAGGACCAATCTATGTTATAGAGTGTGTAAAGGTTATTTCCCCATTTTGAATATTTTAGAAATACAAAAGTTGTTTGTGATTTTACTTTCTTTCTGAACTGATGTCTTGTCAGATTCTTTTCATTTACAGTGTAGCGAGAAAGGAGTGCTGCTCTTTTTTTAATGAAAATAACATTCCTCACTCGCACATGTTCAGATGCTGTGTTAAACTGCGATTGGAAGGGAGATAATCTGAACTGCGCTGTTCGAAAATTCAACTTTGAGAATAAAGTCTCGGATCGCCTCACTCTTAAAATTCCCAGAGCTTCACAGGATCAGGAAGGAAAATACAGTTGTCAGACCAAGGGAGCAGATATTCTATCCTATAACAACTGCTCCTTTTCCCTTCAAAGAGCTCAAAAAAGTAGGCAAAAGCAATTTTGGGCAGATTTTTAGTTAAAATATACTATAACGAATAATAATTAAATGTTTCTTTTCTATGCAACATAGAACTGATTCCTTAATACCGCTTTTAATCCTTATTTTAGTCTATTATACATGCAATTGCACCTAGATTGGAGTGTCTGAATTTATTTTGTTTTTGTAGGTCCTCTCACAAACTTTTAATCATAACTATAAGCGGAGATTAACATACTGATATCAAAACATTTATTTGCCCAAACAAACATGAAAAGAAGAGAAAGAGGGATAAGAAAAAGAGAGATAAAAACAGGCTATCCATTCAATTTGACAACGGCTTTTTAAAACCATGGTTTAACCAATTAAAATAGGATACATAGCATTATACTTACATAGACATAATTAAGTGTAGTTGTTGTAATTTATCGAAAAGGCATCTGAAGTGAAAAACAAAGATTTTTTGTAGTCAGTAAAAACACAATTTTCTTCTAGTATTAATGTTTTCTATTGTCCTTTATATCCAAGTATTTCTTGTTTAGTGTTTCAGACAATACTAAAATTCAAAATACATCGTTTTACATGTCATTAAGTCAAAATTTTAGTGAACAGCTGAAGTTTTGTTCTTCCCGAACAGTAACATCGTGTTCAATTCAGAATGTCACGGAAGTGCAGCCTACAGAACTACGATGCAACTTCAATGTTGATGTTGGTGTGGCTCGACAAAATTTTAAGGTGGTTCGTGAAGGCCAAGGTAACTAGTATTTAGACAGGTGATGAGTTCATCTCCTCATAAGTAAACGTAAACAAAACGTTCCTGCAAACATGCCATATGTGATCTCTCCCAAAAGAGTGTATGCAATAATGCTCACCTCTCTAACAAATGTGGCAAACCACACAAACATACATCAAGCTTATTGCAACATGTACATCACACACACACACACTACCATTCAACTATTTTGCACAAAATCTTTTTAACAATTTCCAGACGAGGACATCCTGACTTGTACCTGGCCAGACGGAAAGTTAGTCTGCAGCACATCTCCGGGATACGAGTTTGACAACATCGTCACCAATCGCCTCGTCGTCAAAGTACCTCGCTCCTCACCCACACAGAATGGAACGTACACCTGTCACCTGCAAGGCTTTGATCCCAGTGACTTTCAGTCATGTGACTTCATCGTCACACCAGGTAAGTGTCAACAGACATTTCCTCTTGTATTGTTTTACTGAGTTCAACAGCACTTTACGTCTGCGAAGCTAACAGTTCAGAATAACTTGAGTTGGATATGTTTTTAGGTGTCATTAGATATCGACATCGATTTCAATTATTAGATGACAAAGCATTATAGATAACAAAATAAGCTATTAAACCAACGTGAATAAATATTTACTTATAAACAGTAATTAAATGTTATTTTCACCCCTAAAAATGCAAAAGTGCTTTATTACTGAAACACGTTTCACATGTTATTTGTTAAGTTATATAAAAATCTATAATATTTAAAAAAAACAACAACGAGAATGCATCAATTATTTTCGAGACAGTAGTTTGTTATTTGGTTTTCAGCCTCGGTTACTTCCCTGGATGTCGGGGCTGTTGTAGGAGCTGTTATAGCGTTATTGCTTATCATCGCGATCATCATCACTGTCGTCATTGTTTTATATAAGCGTCGGTAAGAGAAAAATTATATATGCCGTGTGTGTGTGTGTGTGTGTGTGTGTGTGTGTGTTTGCACGCGCTCTTAATGGAAGAAAGAGACTATCCACAGAAGTGTGTAGGTTCTTGTCATTAAGGTGCAGCTGATTAGAGTTCGCTCTTTGTAATTTCTCCAAATGTTTGTTCAGAAACATTTCATTTTTCAAACCTGTTGAGGGACATTAGGTTTTATTAATTGTTAGTCTTGACAAATGTTCAATCCATTGACATTAACCTTCAGAATTTCACTAGTCTAAAAGACAATAACCAATAAATATAATGCTGCATTAAATAAAATAAGTAATTAGCTAAAACAAAAATACACTTTTAACATACCATGAGGGAAAGCATTCTTATGTGTTTGCACTTCTACATTTCAATTGACGACGCTTATAAACATCAAGCAAAATAAGTGATTGTCACCTAAAGAATTTTTATGTGTCTGTACGCATGTTATCTTTTTGCGTGAATGTGTATTGACCATCTTTCTTTGTTATTTTCCTGTCTAATGACGTGCTTATCATTTTCTGGCTGTTTGGTAAGATTACAAAATGGTTTTCAGATGTTTGTTTTGGAGGCAAACACCACAGAAAACAGTTTCTAAAGAGGAACAGGTTACATTGCTCATTAAGGTAAGAGAATAAAGTGGCTCATTGGTTAATTATTAAAATAGAGAACTTTACATGCAACAGATAGTAAAACTGAAAACACCAATCACTCCAAACTGTCGAAAGTTTTCTAATAAATCAGTATCTTCACTCCTGGATATCAGATGTATTGTTCAGGGTAGTAATTACGAGTAGAAGAATATCTTAGAAGAGAGTTAGTCATACAAACATGTGCAATATAAAGAACATTGTTCCTTTAAAGATTGATTTCTTGAATTGCAAAAAGACTAGATGTCCTTTTTTGATAGCTCGTATTCTACTTTTTGCTTTTTTAATACATATTTAACTCTTCCATAAGTTTACCAATATAAAATATATTAAAAATTACATTTGAATCCAAATTAAAGTACCAACAGACACTGGTTTAGTTATTACTTTAAAATTGATTTTTATTTAATGGATTTGTTGCTTCCAGTTTGCTAATGAGCTAAAGTTATTAAAATTTAAACTTGTTAGTTTTGTGTCTTTCCATTTAAAACAAAAATTAGTGTTGTGTTTTTTTCCTCTGCAGAAAGAGGATGTTACGCAGAACTTCGTAAAGATCTTGAAAGAATCTAGCAAAGAAATATATAAGATGATGGAAACAGGTTTCTATTTCGTGCCATCTCTTTATGTAAATAAAAGCACATATTCATCTGAAGAATTTGCCGGCGAGCAAATATTCATTACACAGCCGTCCAATGAAGAGGATATGAAGCACGACAAGGCCATACAAGGCATCCTTCAAAATCTTCACCACATGGCGGACAGTGAGAAGGAGGCAATGTTTGTCATCTCACAGTTTAACTATAACAGCTACCTGACTACTTTAAAAGACACCTTTTCTGGTCACCAACTTCCAATGCCTGCTAAACTAAGGCAACAAGACCAGAACTACGGTGACTTTGACCTGCTCATTGTCCACCGCCAGTACGGGTTAGTCGTGGTTGTGGTCAAGACTTGCAGTGTTGGGTCTGGAGATGGTCAAGATGACACCAAGTTAGTGGATGAGGTCAAGAAAGGTGTCAACCAGCTGCTAGATGCAGAGCACATGCTGCAACATCTTCTGTCTGATCAGCAGTGGAACCTTGCTGTACACAAAACACTGATGCTACCCAACATTTCAGAGGGAGTTCTTAGAGGCGAGCTGGGGAAACACAGTCTGGAGGGACTGGTGGACAGTAACGGGAAAATGAATCTAACACTACCAATGTTCCGCAGAAAGGGGACCAAGGTTTAATTGATAAAACTTGAAATTTTATATTTTGAAATGTAATAATATGATTAATAAACAAAAAAGAGAGCGTGATTTATACAGAGCACTCTAGCTTTCATGAAAGACCAGGCTCTGAGCTCACGAGCACGCACGCGCACACACACAGACTTGCTTTATCTTTCTTTTTTACCAAACACAAAGAAAAGGAAAGATAGCAGGTGGTAAAACCAAGAGAGAGCAAGAGAAAATAGATCATTATTAAATTGATGTCCCTTCGTTTAACTGGCAGGGGATGGGGGTGGCTGCGCTGTTTTGTTCTGACAAATTTTTGGTATTGGCTTGGTGCCGTGATCATTCTGTAAAACTATGTCAATCACCAAACGAAATGCATTAGACCTTACACAGTGTTATCATTTATCTTTGCCATAGTAAGTCTTATAATTATTATTCTTGGATTGGTGTAGTGTAATAATCATTTTATTCTTCTTTTTATTCATCTTTCCAGAAAAGAAACGCCTTTCCAAATGTCAGTAATCAGGACAGGTGCTTGTGTGCTGAAGAGCTAAAAAGCAGGAGTCCAAAATTATGGTTCAAGAGTGACAGTTCCATTATCAATTATGAACAGTATCTTACAATAATTTCCAGGTAACTAAGTATATATAACTGTTGTTTCTTAAAGTTTAAGAGCACTGGTTTAAGAACATTTTGAAAAAAAAATTTAAAGCAACCTTACTGAGTCATATTATATTGTATTTCAGAGGATAGGTAGAAGAAATTACTAGATAATGTCACAATGAGATGATTATCAAAGTAGCTCGCGTTACACCAAAGACAAATATGCCTTAGAGGAAGATACTGTGACATAAATGTTGTCATTTATGCTAATTTTCTTAATGAGATTTTCTGCACTTTGATTCTTTTGTTGTTACAGGTTTTGTAGTCCAGCCTCACAGTCACCACTTCCAGTGCCCAACACTAGATCATGTGACATTCTGCCCGTTACACCTGAACACGCTGTGTGTCTGACAGGGAAGCTCTTTGAAACCACAATTCTTCATGAGGACCACCTGTCTGTGCTGAAAGAAGCTCCACCCCGAGTTGGTCTCTGCGGTCCTCCAGGCACAGGGAAGACAAGAACCCTTGAGCTGATCGGAAGACGATGGATGTCAGAAGGTCATGATGTGCACGTGGTCTCCTTGTGGCAGACCAGTCTCGCGGCTTCCTTCATGTTATGTGAGGTCCTCGGCAAGAAGACAGACAGAACTCACAAGGAAGGAAGTCAACAAGCACCTCAGGGTCGTGTTGTTCCAATGGCCTGTGATCTGAAACGAGATAATGCCAAAGACATTGTCAGAGTACTAAAAGACAAGTTTCCACAGAGAGGAGAACTCTTTATTTTGTGTGATGAAGTGGATCATGATGGGTAAGATTGTGTGTGTAACATATTTAATGGAACGTGTGCATACTTTTTTGTGTGCTTATACTTTGTGTGTCACGTGCGCGTTTTTCGGCTAACAAACACTTATCAGGCAGTTTTCTTGTATTTGGTATCACCTCTTTCCCTCTTTGCAGATCAATGGTTAGAGATTAAAAGTTTGTATGTCTAATTCCTTAGAAGCATGGTATACACTTGATGCAACATAACTTTTAGTGACACATATCTCTTTATGTTGAACTTGTATTAGTTTCATTGAGTTGTGTTTTAAGCTAAAAACATTCTTCGTGACAAATAAAGAGAACAAAACAATAAGCATTAAATGTCATATATTGTATCGATTTATATCCTGGAAAATAGTTTTACTTATTTCATACTCTTGCTTTAGTTAGAATTACAAGAAACTTTCTGACACACTGGTCCTAGATTTTGCAATCTTTTGTTGCAGAAATGACACATTGTTCCTCTATTTCTGTAAAAAGCTTGTAAAGAAGGTCCCAACGGTTCATTTGTGGTTCGCTAGCTGTTTCATAGAAAATATTCCAACTGGCTGGCAAGCAAAGTTATTTTTGGATCCTATAAGTTGTCCGTCAGTAATTTTGAAAGAGAAAGATGTGTTAGACGCAGTTGAACTTTGCAAAATAACAAAGTGGACTGTGGACTCTAATACACGGACGCCAACACAGGGTCCATCAGTCAAGTACGTGTACCATATTGGAGAAGAGCACTCTGAAGGAGATCCACAAGACTGTAAAGCCTGCTCCGAAGAAGTAATTCGCTATCTTCAACCTCTGTTTACTGGTAAGTAACCAATGTTTTATCTAGTCAATACATACTATCAGGTGATTGCTTGTTTTTTAAAAAAGTCTTCATGTGCCAGCCAAGATGTTAATCATTTTAAGACATTTGCAATGATACATTTATAAAGACAGACTACACATTAGTCAAATGTTTACGAAATCAACAGTGTGGCTGTTGTAGTATCAAAATCTTTGATAACCAATAATACATAGTCTTTTTACCTTTCCCATTCCCATAAACGAGTGTCCAGTAAAGGATTCTTTGAAAGAATTGTCCATAAAATGGGAAGCTGAGTTCTTTAGTTTTAATCTGATTGCTCGATTAATTTACAGGTTGACTAGCCAGATAATTTAAAGCTATAAAAGCTTAATTGGCTTTGATCAGCATCAATACCTTTATGTTTTCGTGTGCACAGGTAAACCACTTTTGACCTCAGAATCTGCTCTCACAGCAAACTCTCCAAGCATTGGAACTGGTTCACCTGCGTCTGAGCTTTGCCTTCAAGACAAGGACATGATGTTGCTGACTGAATGTGATGTGAAGGAGAACATGATGTGCTTGGAGATGCTGAAGAATTTGGGTTTCAAGACAAAGTTAATAAAAGCTCCACAGACAGATAGTATTTTAAAAGACACAAGGGAATGTGTCCTCATAGCAAATGGGAAAGATGTTCATGGCATCAAAAGAAAAATTGTGGTTTTCTTGGAAGCAGCACCCACTAAATCAAAGTCAAAGAAACCTGGAAAACCTCCAGACTACTTAAACAGGGTGCGGTGTCTAACTAGCTGCACTTCCCAGCTAATATGGGTTAGGATTCCAGAGAAACATAATTTCTAGCATTACACAACTTGAACTCAATGATTTTCGATATAAGAAATTTTGAGGATGTTATAATCTACATCTTAAATTGACATCCCTTTGCTATTTATATGTGTAGTAATGATTGTTACAAAAAAAATCAGCGTGTGGTTTTATAAACAGAGTTGCATCAAGTAATTACATATAAACCATGTTTAAATGTAAGTAATAATGAAATATTACAAAATAAACTTTTTATAAACAAATATTACTTCTAGTTCAACGTGTAAAATAAACAAAGCCCACCTGTCTACAAGCTATTGAAAAAAACAATTATTCAATAGTTGAAAGATTATTTTTTTAAAAACTAAAATGCAGCAAACCGTTTTTTATAAGTGACCTTATTGGTATAAATCCTAGAACGGAGATTATTGCAGATATCTTGTCTATTCCTAGAGAAAGAGACCAAATGTAGTTATAGTTTTTCTTTTATGGGCAATGCATGATTTTTGAGCTGATATTTTGCCTGGACTACATATCTGTGTGGGGCAATTGCACGGAACAGATGAGGCAGGTAAATCGCAACATCTGAAAAAAGAGCCGATTAAATTAACCTTCAGTTTGCCAAAGCATTTTCTCGAACAACTGTATCAATCATTCTTTTATATTTTCCTATTGCGTAATAAAAAAACTTACAGTTTGGTTTGAAATGTTTTAAAATAGTGAAAGCGATCGCTTCCAGTGTACAGTCATTTTTATTGTAAATAAAAAGTACAACTAAAACATTAAGGAAAGAGGCTATTCTTCTCATAAATATGTGGTTTTTTCATGTTGTATGGATGTTTGCTATCACCCCGCCCCATTAAAAACGTAGATTGTTCAACAACTCTTATTCATCATTTTCGACAACAAAACTTAAAATAGTCTCTCTTTCTCTTTCTAACACACACACACAAAATAAAGGACGGAGTATAGACAAGTATTGACAACAAAAAGAGATAGGAATGTGCTAGCCTAACAGATATAAAAAAGGAGTATACATGTAAATGTTTCAACCGTGAAATCGTATTACGTTTAGCATACATATTTTTTTCACGTGTGATGAAAATAATAATATTAGGAAAATAATAATATTAGAGAAAGACTCCAGCTATCTATCTATCTATTCCTCTTCGTGCATCAGGTTGCACATAAGGCCTCAACCAGAGTCCGCCACCGATGTCGATCGGCTGAAACCCGCTCTAGGTGACCCCATGTCCAGACCTTTCCCTTCATCTCCCTTTCCACTGTTCTTCTCCAAGTTTCCTTTGGGCGGCCTCGTTTTCTTCGGCCGTCTGGAGTCCATCGTAGGGCGACTGTGGAGAGGTCTGCTGTCTGCTGGCTGAGCATATGTCCAATCCATCGCCAATGCCTTCGTTGAACCTGCGTGGTGATGGACTCGGTTTCAGTTCTTCGGTGGAGTTCTTCATTGGTGATGGTGTTTGGCCAAAAGATGTTAAGTATGCGCCTGAGGCATCTGTTTTGGAAGACGTCAAGCTTGTTACTGATGGTTTTGGTCATCTTCCAAGATTCTGATCCATAAAGGAGGGTGCTGATCACATTTGACTTGAAGATTCTCAGCTTGGTCTTCTGGCTGATGTTTTTTGCCTTCCATGTGCTCCTGAGTGAGGCGAAGGCCTGGCTGGCTTTCGCCAGTCGGGCTCGAATCTCCACCTCCGCATCCCCGGTGTTTGACATTTTGGACCCAAGATAGGTGAAACTGTCAACTTCCTCAATCTCTTCTCCATTTAGTTTGATGCTGTCTTGGACTCTGGCGTTCACTCTCATCCTTTTCGTTTTCTTTGTGCTGACCTTCAAGCCAAGGTTTCCAGCTGTTTTCTGAGAAGGCCTTTGTTTTTTCCTGCATGTCTTGGTGGCGGTGTGACAGCAGGGCAATGTCATCAGCAAAGTCTAAGTCTTCCAGCGTTGTTGTTGCTGTCATAGTCATGGTCCATCTGATCCTCTCCTCTCACTGTTGGTGGAAGTCTTCATGATCCAGTCCATGGCCAGGATGAAGAGGAACGGCGACAGAATGCAGCCTGCTTCACACCGGTACTGACGTTGAAGGGGTCTGTGAGCTCCGTGTCACAGACAACCTGGGATTTGAAATCGCTGTACAGCATTGCAATGACCTGAACAAGTTTTGCAGGGACTCCGTAATGTCTCAGGATCTTCCATAAGGACTCGCGGTGGATGCTGTCAAAAGCCTTCTCCAGGTCGATGAATTGATGTACAGCGGTGTGTTCCATTCGTTGCTCTGCTCCAGAATCTGTCGCAGAATGAAGATGTGTTCAGAGCAGGATCGCCCAGGGCGAAATCCTGCTTGCTTGTGGTCGAGGTCTTTCTCAAGAGTTGCCGTCAGTCTTGACAAAACAATCTTGCTGAAGACCTTGCTGGTGAGGGAAAGAAGTGTTATGCCCCTCCAATTATTGCAGTCTCCAAGATCTCCTTTCTTGGGTAACTTGAAGATGAGCCCTGTCTTCCACGCAACAGGGACCTGCCCTGATTCCCAAATTTGCCTGAAGATTTCAGTCAGCTTGGAGCTGTCACATTTATATCTGCTTTCAACATCTCTGCTGTTATTCCATCTGCCCCTGGTGCTTTGCCGCTCTTCATTGTCTTGACTGCTGCTGTCACTTCTTCCAGGCTTGGTGGGTCTGTGCAGATGTCAAGGTCTATAGCTGCTGGCTGGATGTCTGCAAGCTGAGGGGATCTGGTCTGTTCAGAACCGACTCAAAATGTTCCCTCCAGCGCTGTAGTTTTCCTGCTCTCCCTCTATAACATTACCGCTCATGTCTTTCACTGGAACATCACTGTTCTTAACCCGTTGTTTAGCTGTTTGTTTATCTTGTACAGTGTCTTCAGGTCATTTTTACTTGCTGCATTTTCTGCTTCATCTGCCAGTTTCTCTATATGGTCTCTTTTGTCGATTCTTGCCATCCTCTTTACCTCTTTGTTTAGTTTTGTATACCTTTTGTCTGAGTTGTTCCTTCAGGCGTTCAGATCTGGTGCTGTTGATTCTTTGTTTGGCTGACTTTCTCTCTTCTATCTTCTTCCATGTCTCTTCTCTGATCCACTGTTCTTTCTTTTTCGTTGGAAGCCCAGTATTTTCTCTCCTGATTCCTGTAAGACTCGATTGAAGTCGTCTAAGGTCATCTCTTGTTGGTCTCCTAGTGCTGGAACCTGTTCTTTACTTCCATAGCAAAGGCCCTTTCGGTGGCTGGATTTTTTAGTTTGCCGGAGTCCACTCTCTGCTGACGTGCCTGTTTTCCTCGTGATCGACGCAGCTTCAGAGAAACTGTGGCTATCACAGAGTGTGGTCACTGGCAACGTCTGCTCCTCTGTAGGCTCTAACATCTGAAGTGAGCTCCTCCATTTTCGGTTGATGATGACATAGTCTATCTGGTTCTTTGTGATCCCATCTGGTGATGTCCATATTGCCTTGTGGATGTCTTTGTGTGGGAAGAGTGTTCCTCCAATCAGTAGGTTGTTTTCTTCACAAAAGTCTGCCAGTCTCTCTCCGTTGTCATTGATGGTTCCAATTCCATGTTTGCCCATGACATGCTCCCTGTAGGTGTTGTCACTTCCCACCTTGGCATTGAGGTCGCCGATGATGAGCAACATGTCGTGGGCTGGAACGCTTTCTGAGGCTGCCTGGAGCTGATCGTAAAAAGCATCCTTGTCTTCTGCCTCAGAGTCATTTGTTGGTGCATAGCAAGCTAGCACTGTCAGCTTGGTGTACTTTGAATGGAATCTTGCTCTCAAAAGCCTGGGTCCATAAGGCTTCCATTCCAGCAGTGCCTTTTCCGTTTTCTTGTTGAGGAGTAGAGCTACTCCTTCAGAGTGCTGAGCGTCTGATCTTCCTGAGAACAAGATGGTATGTCCTGACGCTAGTCTCCTCTTTCCCGTGCCGGTCCATCTGAACCTCACTGACTCCAGGATGTCCAAGTTGTAGTTGTCAAACTCCTTGACTAATTGGAGCATCCTGCCAGTCTGGTACAAGGTCTGGACGTTCCAGCACCCCACCTTCAACTTTTGCCTCGGCTTCAGTAAATCCGCTGTCGGGGCGCCAGCTCCCTTTCGGGTTTGGCTGTCGTCCGTCATTAGTCCAGTCACCTGGTGTGCTTCATTACCTTCGCCATCTGTGACGAGTTCTCTGGTTTTAGTTTCTGTAACATGATTTTTTTTACATGGTGGGGTTGTTAGCCCTACCACAACCTATTTTACCTCTAGGTGAGGTGTCCACCTTAGTCGCCTCTTACGACATGCCTGGCTGGATGGCAGGGACCCTATTCTTACAATGCTTGCTAGGCAAGCATACCCCGGGGTCCCACAGGGGAAGACTCCAGCTACTCTTCTCAAAATAGTTTTATCTCTCCGTATACCAAGATAGCGATTCTAATTTATCTGCGCATGCGTATCTATCGCCGGCCAGCAAAGCTTTAAATATTTACACCGGAGAACAAAACCAAGAGCAGAGATTTAGTCTATGTGGCCGGCCTGTTGTTATATGAATTTTTTTTGCCATCTAAACCACACGGTTTTCCATTAAAGCTAAACTGATGACTACTGAATTGACATCAAGATTACAAATTTTCTTTTTGCATTAATCAGAAGAGACAGCTCAAAAGTATAGCTATGCACATTTTTTTTTCTACGGACCATGACGAGGTAAACAGGATACTATTTCCCAAATGTCTGAAGGGAAGCGATTGAAAAAGGTATATGGTTGGAGCGCTGAAAGAAAATATCATAACGCATTTTGTCGCCGATGGATTCAGTTTTTTTTAGCAAGCCTTCCTGCCTACAAGCTTATAGGAATAAATGTTTGGCAATAAAAGGGGTATTTACACCCCGTTACACGGTGATTGTGAATGAGGATGTAGTCTCGTGTATGTATTGCGAGGTTAAGACGACCTGACAGCGTATATCCAAGTTGACAATCCACTCCTCCCCTCTCTGTATGCTTCAATTAACCTTCCCTGTATTCCTATTTCATGTACCTTGGAATGCAGTAGAGGTGCTCTGGTAAATGAATTTCAGAATAAAGTTTGCTACCTCTATTATACATTAAAACAAGTTCTATAACAAACGGTAAACACCAAGTATAAATCCCACTACCATGCTTTGTAGAGTTCAATCAGTAGGACAGGTTTTAACTTGATACAACATTTAAAAGCTTTCCTCCTTAAGTGGTAAGTTAGTGAATTGTTTACGAATTCGTCCTTTGAGGATGTGACTAGGGTATATCTTTAGCTGTTCTCTATGCACCACTGAGCAATAATGCGATGTCTATTAGTGTTTATGTGGCATTTAACCAACAATGAAAAGTGCACGACACCCAAATAAAATAAATCATGCCTTGATAATTTTGTTACTACAACAGACTTTTCTCAAATAATTGTTGTTCCTCGACATAGAGGAATAAATTAATCTTTGTCTCGCTCATGCACTAAGCACTAACGGCAAATGACAAGCCCATTTTCTTGTTTATATTTTGAAACTACACGAAAGGGAATTTCCGATAAAAGGTCAAGGACAGGAGTATTAGTGAATAATAAACGACCCACTGTGTGCTGTGAGTGTGTTGTACAGACAACACACTGACAAGCCAATGGCAGTTTAGCTAGACAGACATGTCATGTCATAACTGTCATGCTGATGGCAGTACTTGCGCAACTGTGCAGGCAGTGCACCTCAAGGTTAAAAGAAAAAAAAAACCCATTGATGGCTAAAAATAGATTCTACTCATCTTTTCGTAGACTAGATAACTAGAGGCTGCAGCCTGGTGGGTCACGAGGTTGTTTCTGAAAAACTGATGGCAGACATTTTCACCCTTTAGTTTATGAGAAATGTCTTGTGGCTGTCTGGTGTGGAGCTCAATGCTGTAAACATTATTTGTGTTGTTGATGTGATATAATCAAAGCAACATCCGCCTGGCTGACACGACGACTGGTTTTACCTAAGCAGAACAGGTCACCGTTGGATGAGACACCGTGCAGGTAATATTTCACTCAAGTATTGACATGTAATACATTCTTTTGATTACTATGAACAAGACCACAACAGCTTACAGGGCACAGTTAATTTTCTTGCATAATACAGTACTGTACTTTCTTTGTTTTATAGTGATGTATATATAGATATGTGGGAACTATTTTTGATTTTTATACGTAAAAATTATGCATATAGTTTTATATTATTAATACACCTATCGCAGATAGCAATTTCTAGTATGGTGGTCTCCTCTCGCTAGTTGTCGTCGACGACATTAACACTCGTGTAGTTAACAAGTAGTTGTGTCAGTCGCTCCATTATAACAATGTGTGGAGCGATAACAATGCAGCGATCAAGAGAGATAGAAGCTACGGGAGGTGTGTGACACTGGGATTCATAGAAGGTCATACGAGCAAGCCTCCCGGTGAGATTAGAACAGGAGAGGGGTGTACACGAGTGTCTAGCAGACTGCTAACCGCTGGCTAGATAACGCGTAGCACTCAGTTAAGACACTGATAACTGTTAGCTGTATACTTAAGTCAGCTAAGCTAGTAATATATCAGAATTTAGATAACTGTTATTGATTGGCTATTCTGGAAATTGTTTATTTAATTTCACGCACTTTTGTTTGCTTAATTTACTACTTATTTATGCATTCGTTGTTACCTCTGCTCTTTTATCAGGAAGGTTTTGTTGACCTATCAAAAGATAACCGATAACGATTATCCAAGGTTCCCTTCCAGCCTCCACTTGTAATTCTTTTACTTTATGTGTCTATTATCAGATACTCATGGTGCACGTTTGATATCACCCAGCAGCAACTTCTCTTAGCAAAACTGATAAGATCAGAGTCGCATACTAAAGTTGAAACTGCTGAGCTATAATTTAAGATGTTTTAACTTTTTAAAAAACCATGTTTTAACAAATCGGTTTTAACAGGCTTAGACGCAGGAATAAGTCAAGCTGGAATATTATTTACAGCGTGTGATTTCTCATAACATCTGCCTATAAAAATATCTAGATATCATTATAGGTTGTGTCAATGAGGCAACATCTCTTCGCCGTCTACTTGAGTGTGAAGTCGTTATTTCAGGTTGACATCTGCTGCAATGGAAGGAGGCTTGGTATCAAGTAGTCGTTATCTTCAGTCCCACGGCCTCGTATCTGTCTTAGTCTGGAGTCTTTACATCTCATCGTATGCAACAGTATCCGCGCAAGGTCAGTAACTCGTATTACATTTACTTAGTAATATTGCAAATGCATATTACAGCAATACAAGTATGGAGATTGATGATGTTCATTATTGGGGGTTGGGGGTGGCTTGGGTGTTCATTTTTTAATAAGGCTAGTGCACATCATCATCATCATCATCATCATCATCATCATCATCATCATCATCACGATGTGTTCTGTTGATTGTGTGTGAGAGAGAGAGAGGTAGTAGCACTTTTTGTTGTATCGATATATTGTTACTAGCAATAACAAAGCCATATTAATGTATTTTTCTAACATACAGGGAGTCTAATAACGTGCAATGCTGATACTGTCAAACTAAATGTAAGCACCTCGCTGACGTGTACTTTTCCTGAAGAAGTTGCGAGTACGAAGAGGGACTTCACTATTTATCGCTATCTGGAAAAGGGAAACCCAGGTGAGCTTACACATTTCTCTCATCTATTTGCCTTTTATCTCGCTTCTTTTGAAGACAATGTCCCGGTGTTAATGTGTATGTAATTATTTTTTCTCTCTTTTTATATCCCTTCTGTGTAGGATGCTAATGCTTTATATAAGCTAAAACTAATTTTTTTGCATTAATTGATGTTTTGTGAAGATATTTTTGCATGATTAGCAATAAACAGTAATAATCATGTTTACAATAAAATAGAATGTTTAATGTTCTACACGTGTGAATGAGGAAAGGGCATTTTAAAACGATTTGGCATCAATTATAAGATAATTGTGGCATCAAAAACACCGGCGTCACGTGAGGCATTACAATAGATGCTGTGCACTGCTCCTCTAGAAAACTTCTTACCAGTAGTATTTTTTTCAGTCTGAGTTAAAGACTGGATTGAAAACACTTTAAGACAGGTATTAGAAATACTAGATGTACTGAACGTATAAATATTGTTTTATCATCTCTTCCTTTACAATTTACACAAGACATGTGTTTCTCTCAAGATGCCGTCCTGGACTGCTGGTGGCTGTCGGGAAATGTTGACTGTTTTGTTGCCCCAGGATACCAATACAACAAACAGATCAGTTCCAACACTGTCAGGCTTGACATTCCACGAGTTTCAGCACCACAAATCGCCGTGTATGCATGTCAACTCGCTAGCTATGGACCGGACTCCATTAAGACCTGTGAGCTTAGTGTCCAGCTAGGTGAGAAATGTTTTAAATGCTTTCACGAACAGTTGTAAACATCCAGTACTTCTCGTTAACTAACTATTCTCGAGACATTCATTTGTAGATGCCCCAATAGGGAAAATGATGATCATCATTATTCTTTAGGTGGAAAATCGGCCTGCGAGATACCATCTGTCAAACCGAAGTCACAAGCTGCGCTGACATGTTATTTTCCTGGGGACCTCAGCAAAACTCGAACTGGCTTTACCGTCAGTCATCACTCCAGTCAAGGTGCTGAAAGTAAGTAGCTCTAGTATTATTGTTATATTATCAAGTCATGGTGTTAACACTTTGCCACATTAACAAAATATTTTTAGTTTTAAGCAGAAAATCTGACATGTGAATTATAATCTTTAGCCCTGGTGATACTAGTTTGACATGTCGTATGTATTTTTAGGTGGAAGTCTTAGAAATGTTGCACGATTTATCAAACCAATTGCAACAAAACCCATTAATAATGATTTAATTATATATAGAGAGTAAAATAATATTTGATAATTGTAAGTCATGTACTCAAATTGCTCAGCTTCCACCTAGTATATTCCGATCCTATTTTATATATTACTACATCTTGCTAATCGTCAAAACATTCACTAATGAGAACACATACATACAGACAACAAACGGCATAACTTGCCCAAATAATTATGTAAATGTTGTGGCTGAAAAAAACTCTAATTTGAATGTTTCGTGAAATGTTGGCTTCTTTGATTTACATCATGTATATTGCACTGCCACCCGTTAATTTAAATCTGACTTGAACCCAGCCACCGTGATAAAATGCACCTGGCAAGGAGAAAGTCTCACCTGTGACACAGTCTCCGGCTATGTGTTCGACAAGAAAGTGATCTCCCACACTTCAGCTTCTCACCTGACCATCAGGATCAACCAAGCGCTAGAGAATCACGAGGGAACATATCGTTGTCATGCCGAGGGCTCTACGTATGAAGACTGTTCCTTTATGCTTGAAAAAGGTAACTAGTTTATGAATTCACTGAAAGTCTGTCATTCGTATATTTGTTATGCCAAAATGTGTATAATACGAGAGTGCCAACTCATTAAAACAAGAGACACAAGCAAACCTACAACGATCTAGACCAAAGCCTTATCCCTTAATGAACTACGATAATTCGTTGTCTCAGGTCTTCCATCGAGAAAGCTTATCTGTAACCTGTGATGTATGGAACCTTTTATACTCAATAAATTAAACAAAAGATATTGAAAAAAGATAGATTCTGATTGGTCTTGATATTTTTCTGTGTAAATAATCTTCAATCATCCCGTGTCAGTTTATTCACCAGACATGATTAAACGGGTCTCCAACGCCATTCAGCTGCATTTTTTAACATTACGGATAAACAGCCAAAAAATATGTCAAGACCTCGTCCAACTGAGAATTTTTTTACAAATATTACGTTAGGAATCATCACAAAAGGTCAGATCTAATTAAGAGGCTACTACAATTAAGTATATATATATATACTTGTTCGTCATCTTTATAACATTTGTTTCTAAGAAAAAAGTCATTGTGCGGAGGACTCAAAGCTCACTATCGTCACCTATGATATGCATACATGAATAAATTATGTTGAATTTTAAGTATAATTAAGAAATTATCTTGCAATATCAACTTTTCCTTCTTTAAATTTGAAGTGACTTTAATATTGCTTCTCTCCAAATGCAACGTAAGCTGGACCTACAGTATACCCAAGATATTTAATATTTTTCCCAACATATTTTACATCAGTTATTTGACTTTCTATCGGTTACTCGACTGTGATTGAAAGATCTGTTATTTGTGTTAAACTGATTCTACTTGGATTGGACCAAACTGTTGCTACCTATTTAGAATTTCAACCCCGTGCTCACATATTAGAGTAAAATAAATTGAATGCTAAAACACCTCTACGCGGCAACAAAGAATTCAGTAATAGCTGGCATGGAACCTCCTGATTCATCTCTTGTCTTGATTCAGATTGTTAACAACCGAGGAAATCTTATTTGTTGTGTATTGTGTATTTTTGTTTGGGATTTTGAGCTGTTTGCATTAAAGAAATAGTTACAATGTGTCTGCCTATGTGCTGCAGAAAAGACATCAACTTGCAATCATCTAAATGTGACAGAGAATGAGCCAGCAACATTCGCCTGCAGCTTTAGCGTTAACGTCAATGTGACGAGAAAGGACATCAAAGTGATTCGCCAAGGCAACACAAGTAATAGAAATACAATTGATTATGCCCTGTTTCGCTATCATATTAACTTCTGTAACAAAATATGCCTGAAACAGTGAGTAAACAAATCATGTAAAAAAAAACGTTTAGTTCTAATTTGTATATCTTTTCAGACTTAATCGCTTCAAAAAGTAACAATAATTTAAGAAATAATACACATCTAATTCTTCCAAGGTACTGAAGTACTGAGCTGCACATGGGTAAGCGAGAAACTATCCTGCACCACAGCCCCGGGGTTTGAATTTCACAACACTGTCACTGATCGTCTGACAATCAAAGTGCCCCGAGCTACTCACCAACACAACGGGACGTACGTCTGTCACCTGCAAGGCTCTCAGTTTGAAAACTTTCAATCCTGCGACTTCATTGTAATGACAGGTACTGTTTTTTCACTGATTGCATATAAACTAAAAAGAAAACATCAAACAAAAAAGCCACACATTGTCTAGAAATTTCTTTTTATTTGAAATAGTATATACAGTGGAACCTCGGTTAGCGAACCCCTCGGATAGCGAATATTTCGGATAACCAACAAAAATTTCGTTAAAAGTTTGTCTCGGATAGCGAACAAAATTTCGGATAACGAACAGCCACGTGAACCACACGTGACCGACCAGCATGTCATCATTCGCGCTCGAGACACAGTTACGATCAGTCATTCCTTATCTATGCGCATCCTTCTTATTTAGTGACTGTTGTGCTTTATTTTAATAAGATAATCCTCAATCATGGCTCCAAAGAAGATTAAGAGCAATTAATAGTAGTGAGGTAATGACAAAGGAAGCGGCCAACAATGGAATTGAAAAAGGAAATGATTTCAAAGTATGAAGGTGGCGTGTGTCTGTCGGATATGTGATGTCGTATTACCGAAGAGTTTTACAAAAAAGACAGAAGGAACAGACACTGGACAAGTTTTGTCCTTTAACCTCAAAGCTACAGAAAAGGGAAGTCATCCCCGATTTTATAATGTCACGTGTGCTCATGGAGAGGGAATCAAAGCAGTAATTCCACGCCTTCCTCCCCACACCTGCTTCCAACCACGCCGTCAAAACGACAAGTTTTCTGATGTTTAAATGCCTTCGTTAATGTTTTTATGTTTATTTAACTCCATTTATATTGCATTATAACTGTTCTCATTAAAACAAATACCTATATATATATATAGCCTGTAACTTTCAAATATTAGCGAGTCAACAGGGGCTGGGAACCAATTAAATCTATTTCCTTTATTTCTTATGGAAAAAATTGTTTCGGATAAAGAACATTTCGGATAACGAACAGCCTTCCAGAACTGAAAATGTACTTTAATAAAATATGAAGATCTAACAACTACTTTGTTATACTAGGTCCTCATACTTATTGTCCTTACGGAATATAACTAACGATCATTTTTTTGCTTCAGTTACTTCCGCACCAGTCGAATCTTCCATCGGTATGATTGTCGGAGCAATTATAGTCATGTTGATTCCTGTAACATTGATCATCGTGTTCATCATCATGAAATTTAGATCGCGGTGAGAAAAACAATTCCCTCCTTTTAGCTGTGTGTGTGTGTGTGCACGTGTGTGTGTGTGTTAATATCTTGTGTGCCTGAGAGTGTAACTACAAACAAGATAAACTCTTTAAGGTCGTCTTATTTGCTGAAATATATAGCTAAAATCATACTGCTCTCTTTATTGCTTACTTACAGCACACAATCGGAAGAGAACGTTTCAGACGAAGAGGATCCAATGATACCAACTGTATGCACTAGACATTTCTTCTCTTTCCTTTTTTTTTCTTTGGTTTCTTCTTCTTGGTTTTTTTTCCATTGCTTGATTCAAGTTTTATACCAGTATTGTCGTTTTATTTATAACTACCTTTGTAATGTTTAAGTGGACCAGGTTATAAAATTAGACAATTAAATTGGACAAACAGTATAAACTTTTAATACATTAATACATAAACGGAAGCATAGAGACCTTTCATTTTCTTATGTGACATGAAAAAAAACTTAAGTATCAAATTATTTCAGCCCACAAACGATGTTGATGTAATTACGAAGAACTTCTTGGTTTACCTTTCAAATGAATTCCGGAAAACGTATCCAGAGTATGAAACAAAAGCCTACGTTGTACCTTCGATGTACTTCAACAACAACACATATGAAGTGAAGACCTTTGCTGAAGAAGACGTGTACGTCACCAAGCCACCCGATGGACAAACTGTGAAGCACGACATGGCCATGGGTCGGGTCTTGACAAGTTTTCACCATCTAGCAAAGCACGGGAATGAAGTGATGTTTGTCATTTCGCAGTTTGACTACGACAAGTACTTGGCTAATCCTAGGAAGGAGTTCACTGATCACAAACTGCCAAGGCCTGGTAAACTGAAGAAGTCTGACAACCGCTACGGAGACTTTGACATCCTTATCATTCATCGAAAGCACGGGCTGGTGGTCGGGGTGGTGAAGACATGTTCTGGTGGGAGTCCAAATAAGGAGGTAGAGGAAGAGGATAATCTGAAGAAGGTGGTCGAGGAGCTGAAACAAGGCTGCACACAACTAGACGAGGCAGAGAAATTGTTACAACATCTTCTGTCCGATCTAATTAGTCACCAAAGCAAACCAATGCAGGTTCGAAAACTCTTAGTCTTGCCAAATCTTTCAGAAGAACTTCTGGGTAATATCCTTAATGAAAACCAAGGTGTGGCACAGGTAAGTGTTCTAAAAGTGCTTAAGTTAATTTTTTACCAGTTTTTTAAAATAATTTGTACTGAACATTATACTGCGCGTTTGATTTACTAGTATTCAATTTCTGCATAAGAAATACAATTCAAATTCATATTTCTTCCTTAGCTTCACATTTTGCAAACACTTTTGTGAAGTTTTTTCTGTGAGTTTAAATTTTATTTTTGGATAAGGAAAATTATAAAAAGATTATTGTCTCTTTTTAAAACAAAAATAACTTATTTGTTACTATCTCTTTAATGTAACATTTTATTACTTTTTTTTTACTTAACTTTATTACTCATTCTTTAATTCATTTGTGGCAAGATCGTCACGTCTGATTGGGGTCTGTTTTATATTTCAGATTTTAAAGGAATGTCTTAGATTTCCGGAAAATAATGTTTTTAACGAATGCCTCTGTGGTGATCATATGCGGGGTTCAAATAGAACCCGAAAGATTAAAGACTGGTTTAACACTCGATTTTCTGAGTCGCGTGACAAAACACTCGCTAGTGATGAAGAGTACCCTGCGATAGTTACCAGGTAAAAGTGTTAAAAAAGACGACAATAAATAACCCCGGTAAAATAAAATAAATAATGATTTTAAAATTATTTTTATTGAGATACCGTGGTTATATTTCACCAAGTTGTTATCAGAAGTCATGATACCAAAGTGGACAATTAATATGTTTTCGTATAAATTTTAATATTTTAAAAGTTTTCTGTTCGAAGTAAAAAAAAAGATTAATATCGACATCAACATTCTCAACGCTTTTACTAAAACACTTATAATTCAATAGATATTCTAATAAAATAATTTAGTTAATTTTATCACAGAATTCATTATATTTGTCATGATTTTTGTAAATAATCTTAAGGAAACCTTTTCTGTGAACGATTTAGGTTCTGTGGACCTGCAACTATTTGGTCTTTAAATGTTCCGGATCATCAGAGTGGCATCCTGCCCAAGACACTGGAAGACTCGGTGTGGATGACAGGTGAGCTGTTCACCAAGCCAATACTACAGCCCCAGCAGTGGCAGACACTACACACAGACAGTCCTCGGGTCTTCCTCTCGGGGCCGCCAGCTTCAGGGAAGACGAAGATGCTTGTGCTGACAGGCAAACGATGGATGTCCGAGGGCCACAAGGTGCACGTGGTGTCCACTGGGAGAAAGAGTCATACAGCAAATCAAATGATATACACAGAGCTGTGTACGGCCTCCAAAGAAACTCGAATTTCAGGCTCGTGTGAACTGATCACTTTCAAGAAAAAAATTATGAAGAAAAGGATCAACAAAATTTTCAAGCTATCAAAGAAAGATCATATATACATCATTGCTGATGAGGCTTACAAGTAAAGTTTAATTCCTTTTATTTTTGTCTTTGTATTAATCCTGTATCGAGCGCTGTTCGCTTAAATGTGGTCGTGGTTTTATTGGTACATCCGGAAGTGCATTCAAAGGTTGTGACATTATAAAATATCTGTTCACAAAGTTCTATCCCTGCAATACTATCATTAACTCTATTGTAATACTGTCTGTCATGCTAACCATCAAGTACAGCGCCAACTGCTCACAATATCCTTGATACCTCAATCCATTGCTTTAAGTCATATGCCTGTGCCTATTTCCCCGTTCAGTATCTGTTTATTTATCATTACTGGTCTGCACAGCGAGTGTGATCTATCTTGGTTGTGACGCTGGGCATTACAAATATCCATTTTCATCATCATCAACATCATCATTATCATTATTACTATTTGGTTTTTTGGGTTTTTTTGCAGTGCTAAAAGATCCCATTTTAATGATTTTGTTGATGGTCTGCTTGACAAAGTCCCACAACTTCATTTATGGGCTGCCAGTTGTTTACCAGACATCGCACCACAATGCTGTGAGCTTCACTTCTTGAAAGACAGTTTTACTTGTCCGCCTTCAATCCTGCTACAAGAAGATGTTACAAAACTTGCTTCCGGCAATTCGGTCGCCCCATGGCGGTATGAGAGCAAAACCACAGCGCCAACGGACGGTCCGCCAGTAAAAGTTATTTGCCATGATGGCGAAGGTCACAATGGTGACTATCCACACGTCTGCAAGACATGTTCCAACGAAGTTATAACATTTCTTCAAACCCTTCGCATAATTAAACCTGGTATACCCGAAATCTTTGTAATGTTTATGTATAATTGATTGGACACTCAAGCTAATATTCTGCAGAAACAGGAGAAATGAAGTACTAAATTTCTAGAACTAGCTCTTTTTTTTCTCGTAAGTTAATGACAATTAGAAGCTTCTGAGATTAACGGGGAAGTTCGTGACTTAAAGGAAATTTTTCACCTTTTATTTGTCATGTAAAAATATTGACAAATGAGATAGCATTAAGCAAAAAAAGTGGTATAACGAATAATGACATATCAGAAAAGATATTTATGTTTTATTTAGCACAAATCATTTACCTTCAATACCAATGCTGTCTTCCGTGTCTGTTATTATTCTTTTTTATTGAAATGGTTATGAATTGGTGTAGATGTATTTAAATTTATTAACATACCTTTCGAACTTTGTATTTTACCTAAATATTCTTCAAATCATATTTTTGTAGATCTGAATGACTATGAATGTTTGTAGTGTGTGCGAGCTAGCGGTGGTTGGCAGGAACACAAATATTCTTTAAACTGCTGCCTTAATTTGATCTGCTTCTCTGTTATTTTCTTGTAACAGTTGGTTTTAGTCCAAGAACAGAAGGACAACCCAAACTGTGCAGTAAAGACATCCTAATTCTGTGCGAAAATGACGAAGAGACAGCCCTGTGTGATATGCTGAAGAAGTCGGGAATAAGCGTTGAAATGGTAGACGAAAACAACCGTGAGAAAGTTTTCAAGGCAAACAAAAATGAAGTGTGGGTAGGTAAGGGCGAAAACATGTTCGGCATCAAACGAAAAGTCGTGGTCTTTGTAGAAGGAAATGCACAAAAAGGAAAGGACAAACACAAGATGCCTGTCGACCTAAAACGATTGCGAAGCCTCACCAGTTCAACATCTCAGCTGATCTGGTTAAAAGGACTTTAAATAAGTAAAAGCTTTCCGGCGCCGTGTCTATACATCTATCTGAAAGACATTTTTTACTGATTTTAAAACCAATGCGTGTATACTTTGTGTGTATGTAATAGACGTACATAAGGATTTGTATTCACTTAATTCATTTTTAGAAATACTTTCATGTTAATATCAATAAAAGTGTATATATATAATTGTCTAGTTTATTTGGTATGAAATGCTCCTCTACAGCATACATCACGAAAGAGAATTGTCTTTTTTTGTAGGTAACGATGCGGATTCTTAGGGAAGTGTATTGTCGATTAGTTAAGTTATATAGTGTCTACTGACATGTCTTTTGTTGAACATGTTTCTCACGCCTGTCGTTTTTCGTACTATTAGCTCTGGTCAGCTCCGTTCATCATACTCTGTTCATCTCAACCACCAAAATTCTCATGTGCTTATTTGTTCTGTCTAAACTAGACTACTCAAACTTTCTTCTCCACAGTACCTCATCCACAAGCTTCAGAAAGTCCAAAACTCAGCTCCTCGCCGCGTTTACGAGACTCACAAATGGGAACATATCACACCACTTCTTCACTCTCTTCACTGGTTACCTGTTAAAGCTAGAATTGACAATAAGCTCTCAACTCTATGCTCTGTATTCTTTGAAGGCTCCTCCACTCCATTACTTTACTGAAATCTTGTCTGTCCCTGCCCGAAACCTTCACTCCTCATCAGACTCCTCATTCAATCCTTCCTCCCACAAAGACAGTCACATACGGACAACGGACGGTCCTCCCTCTGTGCTGCTAAACAGTAAAATTTTCTTCCACATCACCACTCGGACTGCAAGGCTACATTTAATCGAAATATTTGTATACTTTGAGTTATTTGTTATCAATTTTCAATATTTCTTTTTAAAAGGATGCCGCCGATGAGATTAAAGTACTGACACTTAAACATTCTGATAGACTCGACTGAGCATAGTTATTTTATTCCGCCAACAGAGAAATTCTGAGAGGACACATACAAGCCACATAGGGGTGCGAGCATCCGTGCATTTACATATGTGTATGCATTTGAGAGACAAGTATGTATGTTAATCACATTCAATATTCGACTAGCTTCTCTATGTAGGTTAGAAAATATGTTATCACCTTGCAAAAAGTGGGCTGTAGCTTTTTTATTTATATGCATAAATTAGGTTATACAAATAACATTGGAAAGCAAGTTCTAAAGACGTCAGCTAAGGTGTTTAAACATTAGACATTAAAAGACATTCTAAATTATTAAAAAGGGGACGACAAGGATGTAAAAATATGTTGTGTTTATAACTATAATGACACTGTAGCGTAGAGACGATAAACAAGTTCGCTTTATGTCTTCTGTGTGCTGTAAGTGTGGTTTACTAATTCATCAGTGATTTGAACGTCTGCGCTGTGCGGTAGTGTAAATGTTGTCTCTGAGAAAAAAATGAAACATTTACAGCTCACAGGTGTAGTAAAAGGTGAAAGTAAAATTGGCTAGAATCGGTTGTACAGACAGACGTGAAGCACAGCTTCGAATTCGCAGTTTGAGCAACGTGACGGATTTATTAGATATTTAATTAAGAATTGAACTAAAAAAATCTTTGGAGTAAACAAATAATGCTTATTTAGCTTATAAACTTTCAAATGTAATTTTAAGTCTTAAAACTAAACCGGTAGAAAAAATCGAAATTTCAAGCACACTACTCGTAAAAGGGAGTTCATTTGATTCGTTCTACAAGAGGCGCGGTTTGCGAGGTAACTTCATATTATGTACTACACAAGGGTTTTTTAATTATCTCTGCTTTGTTTTTCGTGGCCACAGCTGTACTCATGAATAAAATATACCCAACAAACCTTTTTCCAATCGTCTGTTCCTGCAAATTTAAAGTGAGGCAAAAGGTTCTAACACTCTCGTCCTCTAAAATATCACAGGTCGACAGTTATGAAAAAAGCCATTCACAAATCCTGTGAAAGTGGCCTAAGAGTTAAGACATTTACTAAGCCCATAGCAGCATACCAGCTTGCTGATTTTTTTTTTTTTTTTATCAAATGATCATTTTGTTTTATGTCCCAGCCATGGCTCACACGCGCTGCCTGCATTTCATTTCATCAACATAATGTTTTTATGTTCGGTCTTCGCGGGCCCTGATTTTCATTGAAAGTCCAGGGATACGGTCTACAAACTACATGTACCTTAAATGCTGAAACACCGTTGTCTTTGAAAGTTTTGTAATCATTTTTTATTTTTAAAAAATCAAACTTTCAACTACATATGCTTCAAGAATTGTAAAATGCAGGCAGTTTCGCAGGGAAGTGTTTGGTGCTCCATGTCTCGGAAATTCTCGCGCGCATGCGCAGTGTTTGATGACGATTATTAAAAACAATGTTTGACAACAATCGCAGCTCATCTTTGTAATAAAGCCTTTTGTGGTCATAAAACACCAACATGCAAAAAGTCCACTCGCCTACGCCTGGCCCTCTTCGCAGCCGCAGACCTGGGTACACCAGACCACATCTTCGCCCTCTTTCACTTGAGGCCTATCGCAGGGTAAGGTTCGGGTCGAACGGAAATTTGCGATAAGATAACAAAACAGTTAAAAGGAGACGAAGAGGTGCTATGAAGTCGGTATCTTTCCGAAAAAGGTCAAGTATCGTACGTCGGAATAATCACAAGATAACAGTTAAAAATAGGTTCTACATATTTCTCCTTTGTAATATTGTTCTCATGAAGCATGAAAATGTTTGAAAACATAATGAACCCATTTATGTAAAAAAAATCAGGGTTTCTTTGCTGCATGGAATTTGCCTGCTTCTCTGTCAGAATCCATACACAACACACAGGTTTACCTTTGCACCTTCCAGGTAAGTTTAATATTAAGGTCGTAAAATGTATGAATGCAGTTTGTGACCATGCTTTGCTTTACACTATCAATATCACGATGGTAAATATGGTGCAGGCAACCTGGTAATGTGGGTTTATTCTACCCTTAATGCTGTTTACTCGTGTTTCTCTTTACACCAGGAACAAATAGTTCAATGTGCATAAATCTCCTTCAGTAAGATTTGTTTTAATGGAATTTTTTCTCTACATGCAAAAAACATGCTATAAGCGAACTTTTAGGACCATACCGCAGTGTTCTATCATCATTATTGTCATCACTAGTACGTCAGTGTTGTTGCGTTTGCTTTTTTTGATTTTGTTGTTTCTTTTGTTTTTAGGTTGGCTTTTGTTTTTTGGTTTTTTGTTTGTTTGTTTGTTTGTTTGTTTTGTTTTTGTTTTTTGTTTTTTGTTTTTTTGTTGTTTTTTTTCTACTTTACGGTGTTTGTCCTTGTTTTGATGTGCTTCTTTTTTTCTTCGAAATTGTAGGTGCGGCTACAGAGACGGGTGCACTGTTCTATGGCATGGTAACCAGAAGCTAAAATAGTATTGGCACAGGGTCAGTTATTCTCACAAACTTTGTTCAGTTTCTAATGAACGTGACCATCGGCATTACTTCAATCACATTATAAAACTAGAAAACCTATATTTAGAAGGAAATAGCTATTCAAATATCAGCCACGACAACAAGATTTAATGTTATATCTTCCTTCTGTAGAAAACATCTACAAGAATAACCATCGCACAGTAAACACAATAACTTCGTGTGATGGTTCTGTAAAAGGAGCGAAGTCTCTACATCCGAGTAAATATCCTCATTCCGTTATGGAGATACATCTGACTTCAACAGAAATTAAAATACAATGTATTCTTTGCATTTGACTTTCGTCAGGGTTAGGGTTCCTAATCAGCCAGTCCTAAAAGCGTATCAGTGTAAACTCGCTTCATGCTCAGTTCTACAATGTTGTTGGTACATGATAATACACTATCAAACTATACGATGACTGTGGCCCTTGCATAGGGTATCCGGACACTTGATGTTGCTCATTTACATTTAGTGCCAATATTTCAGATTGACATCCTATACAATGGAAGGAGGTAAAAGATCACGTGACATTAATACTTCTAGAACGTTATCTGGACTTCGTATCACTCTGCCTGCGTTAGTCTTAGGCCTTCAGATCACACTGTATTCAACAGTATCAGCACAAGGTCAGTAACTGGCGAACTTTGGTAAATTTTCTCAGGTGTTATCATATTTATAAATACATACTAGTTAGTGTATTGTAATTTTTGTTAAAATTTAAGGTATTTGTGTGGTGGAAATGACTTATACCTCAAACAAACTGTCGTGATTGTGTTTCGTCTACAGCATGTCAATAAATTTGCTCAGTTGCTTCTGAGCTTATTTTAAAATTGAAGAAAATAATATATCTTCTGTTCTTGAACACTTTAGAATTAGAGATAGGGAGAGAGATAAAGTGACTTGTGAAGGATAGAACCACTGTAGTTTTGCATATCTTCTATAATGCTAACCCTAGCGGCGACTTTCTCCTCTACTCTATCCATTGTAAGCCCTGAGCACGTGACCTATGTGACGACAGTAAGTAACGGAATATAAAAATAGGAGACACCGGGCACTATACTATACTAATATTCTTGTGCATTGGGAAGTTTGCTTTTGTTATTACATACTATTACCTTCAATTAACAACGACGACGACGATGACGACGATGATGATGATGATGATGATGATGATGATGATGATGATGATGATGATGATGATGATGATGATGATGATGATGATGATGATGATGATGATGAATAGATGACTTAATTAAAGGTCTTTAAAGATCTTCTACATA
The DNA here is from genome assembly GCF_003073045.1 of Pomacea canaliculata. Classification (NCBI taxonomy): domain Eukaryota; kingdom Metazoa; phylum Mollusca; class Gastropoda; order Architaenioglossa; family Ampullariidae; genus Pomacea; species Pomacea canaliculata. The sequence continues at coordinate 7,008,986 of NC_037600.1, forward strand.
TATATATAATATTTTTTCCAAATGATGAAGAAGTTTTTGATAAAAAAAAGACAGCATTAAGGGCATAGATTATTATGAGAATAGCAGCCCCATTGTTTCTTTTTTAGATGGTCAGATAAGGTGCGATGTTTTGTCTGCAAAACTACATGGTAACACTTCTCTGACCTGTCATTTTCCTGAAGATGTCAGTCAAACGAAGAGAGACTTCAGCGTGTCACGATACTCAGATAAGAACAATACATGTGTGTATTTAAATTCCCTCTTACTATTTGTATCTGTCTTTCTGTATATCTTTCTCTCTTTATATTTATCTATCTGTGTAACACTATCTTTCGTTTCCTTAATGTCTTTCATTTTCATGGATGCTGTGTGATGGGGCGGGAAACACCCAATTATATATCATTGTTTTGTTGCACTACGGGGACAAATAGTTCTAATTATAATCAGCATTATTGTGCTTTAACGAGTGGTCCAGAAGTTATTCGTCTTTTGGTCAAATACCTTTCTGTGTCACATTTTATATCGCCAGACATTGTAGCCATGAATGTATGTCAACTCCTTGCAATAAAACTACAAACATTGTAATCTTTCATCATGTTTTATTTCTCATTTGCAAGATGAGATTCTGGACTGCTGGTGGATGTCAGGAAAGGTAGAGTGTAGAAATGCCCAGGGATACGAGTATAACAAAATAATATCTAACAGACTGTCGCTGGAAATTCTAGAAATTTCAGCTCCACAAGTCGCTACTTACGCCTGTCAACTCCCTGGATATGGACCCCACTCCATTGTCACCTGTGACCTCAGTGTTGAGCTAGGTGAGAACTTGTTTTACAGAGCTGTCTTAATAACCTGTACTTATCAGTGAAGGACGATTCTGAAATATTTATATCGATATACTCGTGTGAAGTATACGAAAGTGAAATTAAAGATCATTAGAATTACAAAACAATGAACTTCAAAGTGGTTTTTAGGTGATGCTGCTGGTGATGATTGCTGCTGCTGCTGCTGCTGCTGCTGCTGCTGCTGCTGCTGCTGATGATGATGATGATGATGATGATGATGATGATGATGATGATGATGATGATGATGATGATGATGATGATGATGATGATGATTGACTGATTGATTGATTGTGATTTTTATTCAGACGGAATCTCCGAATGTGAGATCCTGTCTGTGAAGCTGAATTCACAAACTGCGCTGACGTGTTACTTTCGTGAGGACCTCAGCAAGACTCGGGTGGATTTCTCAGTCTCTCACCACTCCAGGCTCGGTGTTTCAGGTAGAGTTAGTGTATGTTTTCCGAATCTATGAAGCCTTTACAATTTAAAGAATAAATAATAGCTGTAAGTAAAACAGCCATAACAATTAACAATTTTTGAATTTTCGTAACTGCATAAAAACTTAAAAAACAACAACTAAATAAATAATTAATAATAGAGACCAATCTTACCATTAGCTATTTAAATTAACAAGTCTGTGGGAGAAAGGGTGAGAAATCAAATTTGAGATACTGGCCTAAAAGATATAACGGACAGATACAATTTGTTTGATTTAATTTTATTGTCTGATTACTTGCCTTGTTGGTTTATGTGTGTTACTCAGTAGGCTGGTTTCTGTGTGGGTGATTTTAAATGATTTACTCAAGTTATCTTCCACGCCAGACCGAGTGTTAAGCTGCACATGGACTGGTGACAGTCCCACTTGTACCACGGCCCTCGGCTACTTGTTTGACAAGAAGGTGACCTCTCACCTCACGCTCCAGATTCCCAGTGCACTGGAGGTCCACGAAGGGACGTACAGCTGTCAGACAGCGAGCGCTGTCTCTTCTAAGACCTGCTCGTTCGCTCTTGAGCAAGATAACGGATATAAAGGTTAACATTTTTCTTAGGAAATCATAGTTTGCCTGATGTTGACGACGATTTATGAACCAGAAATCATTAAATAAACTTACAAATTAACTGATCAACAAATATCAACATAGGTATAAATAATGCTAATCTCACTCATCAACGAACACCATTTTAAAACTTGAAAGACTAGTTGCACATATTTTGAAAACTATGCATATTTCTTCTTGATAAAAGTTTAAACTATTTGTTTCGAAATTTATTTCTATGCCATTTAGATGCTCTGCGCAAGCGCAAAGAAACAATTGTCCTGAAGGGAACGGAAGTCTGAATAAAGTTTTATCTTCTTTCAAAAAAACTTTTAGCAAAGAAAAATTTTGCACTCTGACTGATCGTCTTTAAGTCAAAGTAACCCGGGGTATACTCGAACTCAAGGGAATATAGCTCTGTATCCTGGAGGTTCTTAGACTAAACAATTTTAATCCTGCGACTTTATCATTATGATAGATACTGTTTCTTCATTCACTCCATAAAATTTTTTTAACTCATTAAATAGAGAATCCATACAATATTGAGTGTCTCGTTGTCTCTTAGGCAAATGAACGTTAATAAAATACTTAGTTCTTTCAATAAGCGATCGTGTTTTATCTTTAGCTACTTCCGTACCAGTCATCGCCATGACTGTTGGCGTAATTATAGTAAGTTAATTACTGTATCAATTATCATCCTTCATCATCTGAGGAAAATTAAAATCTGCCTTGTAGTTCAGTGACGGATTTAAAAGGTCATTGGTAGGCTGACGCTCAAGACGATGTATGAACCAGAAATTACAAAATCTTCTAAACAAGCACTTATTGACTTGTTGACTACAGATAAGAAATACAGTTATAGAAAACAGTCTATAGTGTAGGACTAGCATAGTACTTTGTGGAGCTTTGGTTTTGTTCATACATGCTGTTAACTTCAATCACACAATTTTGTTTATGTTGACTTTACAGGAAAAGCAAGCTGCAATATTTCAAGTGTCAAGGAGAACGAACCTGCAACATTGACTTGCGTCTTCAGCTCCGATATCAGTGTTACTAAAGACAACTTTGAAGTGGTCCGTCCTGATGGCAAAGGTACAAAAACTTATGGAAACTAGATACGTACAAGCGTATAATGGCTTTGCAAAAAAAAGTTTACATAATAAATAGCTAGCTTAATAGTGAGATAACGAATGGCAAGACACACTTGCAATGTAGGTGTGAGACACACACACAAATACTTGCAAACTACATTTAAAGCATTAAACTATAGGACATTTTGCCATCATTTCAGGCTCTAATGTTGCAAGTTGCACCTGGACAAAGGGCAAACTGGAGTGTACCACAGCCACAGGATTCGACGTCAACAAAACAGTCACAGATCACGTGATCATCAGATTATCACAAGCCACACCTGATCACACCGGACAATATGCTTGTCGTCTGCAAGGCTCTGATGACGGCGGCTTCACGCCGTGTGCTTTGATCGTCATGGCAGGAGGTAGACATCAACACATCTCATTATTTTCTTTAGTAAAACTCAACATAAAAAGAAGCACTCCATACAGACATTAAAGTTAGTGCTGCTCTTCGCCTTACGTAAGGTTTTGAAATAGACTGTTGTAAATCAAATTTTGAAATAAACTAAAATCTCTTTTTCGTTTAAAGGTAAGAAAACAGCTTCCACTAGGTCAACAGAAAGTATTTATATAGACCTGTAATCTTCCTACACATGTCCTCTGCAGTAAGCTAAGCAATTAAGCAATGAACAGATTGAAAATATAACTACTGCAACAATCTAGACGATTTCCCATTGCAATAGTAAAGCAGGCGGAAAGCAAGTTCTTCGAATGGTGGGAGATTATGGTGAGGTCTGTTTAAATTTTCAGAAGAGCACGGTTGTCAAAATAACACGAGGAAATATAAAATGTCTACACACTGTATGGTCATCACAAATGTTTTCTTTTAATCTGTGTTTTGATTTTCAGACCCTCGTGATGAATTTTATGCAGCTGTAGTTGCAGGGATTGTTATTACACTGCTGGTTGTGATAGCATTAATAACTGCTATTCTTTTTGTACTGTGGAGAAGAGGGTAAGAGAGTTTAACCAAGAGTCTCCTCTAAAATGTATGAATGTGGGAAGATGGAGGAATGATGTGCTCTGTTGAATTATGTTTCATATATATGTGCACAAGTTTATGCTGTGGGAAATATATGTATGATTGCATGTTCTTACATATTTTGTGCTCATCCCTTTGTCTGTCTGCTCATCAGTCTAGTCCCCATTATCTATTATATTTGCTAACACACGAATAATTTGTAATTATATTGATTGGTTTACACAGATTGGACAGAGAAAAAGAAAAGCAAAAGTGTCTTTTCCGCTAAATCCATAAGAAATCTTCATGGCAGTAACTCAACCATTTCTTTTAAGGAAAACTTGTGTCAGCGATAATGTAATTCTGATAAATGTTCACAAGTAAATAGATTTTTCATTAACTAAATAACAGTAAATTGAAAAGAAATTCAATCGAATAGTGGACAATTATAGTGTGTCATCATTATAGAGTACTCAATAATTTCTTAATAATAAACCAACAAAGTCTAAAGACATGAATTATTCCAAAACGCAAGAGAAAAGTGATGAGAACATCTTTTTAAGAAATTATTCTCAAATAGCCACGAACACAACGCTAGTGAATAAATGTGGGTGAAACACATCGCATTTCATCCGATTAGTGAAAAGGTCTTTGGTTTGCAATGTTTTCCATTTGATCATTTCCATATGCTCTGCCAGATTTTTTCTTTCACTGAGAGTATTTTTCCACAAACGTTTTCGAAAAAAATATGTTGTCTACACTATGCATATATAATCTCCTTTTGACATTTCTCTCTATAACCTGAGTGTACAAGAACACTAAACACACTCAGGCACAATCAAAATATTCTAAACGAATGAACAGAGGAGTGAATAGAATTATCATAACACGTGTCATCACTATCAAATATAGTGCCACAAATGTGCTGCTTAAATTAAAAATAGGGATCAAATAAGAAAAACATCATTTTTAAAGCAAAGGCGATACAAAGGGCGTGACTAAGGACCAAACGGTCATTATCTTAATTTATTTTTACAGTAAAATTGTGTGCAAGCATCCTCCGTTCCTACAAAGATTCTCTAAGAAACAAGAAGAGTCTGAAGAGGGTCAGTCAATGATGCCCAAAAAGGTAATATCATCATAAACAATATTGACATGTTCGAATAGTAAAACCTTAGTTGCTACTTTTTCGAACACATAAAAACAGATGAACTTTTATGGTTGAAGGAACTGCATTATTTCTTTTTTACACAGGTTTAAGCGCATGCACACCAAAGTTTTCATCTGCATCTTTATATACTGATAATTTTGTATAATGTCGTTTATTTTTATATTATTTTTTGTTTGGTAAACCAGGAGTTCAAGTATTATAGTATATACTATATGATATAATATTCTATAGAATATAATACATAAACTTTAGTTAAAGCTTCGTAACATGGATAAAAATGACACCAGAATGTAGTCAGTCTGTTCAAACAACTTCATCTGTTGACCATAAGATGTAGCAAACTCTATTTTCAGTCTTCGCAGGAGATGGATGAGACGACAGAGAAATTTCTGACCTACCTGTCTGATGATTTCATAAAAATGTATCCTGACTTCGACACAAAATCGTATCTTGTGCCACCGCTGTACTTTAACAGCAACACATACATAGAAGGTAACATCGGTGGACAACAAGTGTACATCACACAGCCACCCGATGAGGAGACCGTGAAACATGACCTGGCGATGGCTCGTGTCCTCCACAGTCTCCGTCTCTTGGTGGAGCAGGAGGACCAGGATGTGATGTTTGTCATATCACAGTTTAACTACGACAACTACCTGGCTACACCAGGACAAGACTTTCTCAGCCACAAGCTGCCCATGCCTGCGGGTCTTATAGGGCAAGAAAAACATTTTGGGGACTTTGACATTCTTATCCTTCATCGCAATCTCGGGGTACTGGTTGGGGTGGTCAAAGCTTGTAGTGATGATCCAGGTACGACAAATGACACAATCATTGTCGAGGAGATGAAAAAAGGCTGGGAGGAGCTGAACAATGCAGACCGCATGTTAAAACATCTTTTGTCTTCTGAACAGAATGAAATTGTTGTACACAAATTACTGATGTTGCCAAATGTATCTCAAGACCGCCTTGAAAGCGTATTACTAGGTAACCACGATATGACAAAGGTGGGTATACACTTAATAGGTTTATTCCTTAAAAATTATTTTGTGTAAGTCTCACTTCAGTATATAATTAATGGGTTTATACCTAGCTGACTTGCTTTGAAAATTATTTACTTTTGTGTTGCTGTATATTACTTCATTTTTGTTTTGTCACTTACTTCACATTATAAACTATCCATGCCAGCTATACTTTTTGCAAGTAATGCTTTATTTTTAGCATGGGTAGAAAATATTTTAACAATCCTCTTTAATTCACTAACATGGTGGAACAATGCAAACTGACTATAGTTTGTTAAAATGATGTATTTCCAGGATCTAGCTACATGCCTTGGAATTTCAGACCCTTCTTATCTTCATAAAGAATGTCTGTGCACGGAGCATTTGGATGATGCCGATTGGATTGGGTTAGGACTTGAGCTGAAGAAATTGTTAATTCGTCGATTGATGAGGTCAGACGATAATACGCCATTTAGCGCCGACCAGTATGTGGCGATAATTTCCAGGTAATAAATACAAATATATAGTACATGCTCCTGTAAACCTGAAGTGTAACCGGATTGCTAAAGAATTTGAAGAGTTACAAAAGTTAATTTTTACAGATTGGTTGTCAGAGCTCACTACAAGATAATATTTTCAAAAACATTTATTGTTTTTACTGCTAATACGTTACAATGCGCAAAAAGATATAAAACACTTAAATTACATATAAACATTATTTTGTACAGTTAAGGCTACATGACACCTCTTATCAGGAAACATGAGCTTACGTGGATGTTCGTGATAACACAGGGTTGCCCGTTTTTTTGCTCATCGTAATGTTTGCAATGTAAAAATGAGTTTCTAAGAATGAAGAGACAATTCAATTTGCAAGAAAATTGTTAAACAGATTCGATGTTAAGTTTTCACGAAATTGCATTTTAGCTCAACACTCTTCATTACACTTTCTGGATTTCCTTGTCTCTCATTCTGTAGTCTGCAAGCTGTATGTTACTATTTCTCCATCTGCTCCCATCTGTTATTACTACATCATGTTCCAAGGAAGGGAAACATAATAATTTAATAATATCACAGGTTCTGCGGACCTGCCACACCCTGGTCCTTAAAGATTCCAGGTGGTCCTCGAAAAGCTGTTCTGTCCACGGCATTCAAACACTCGCTGAGCATGACGGGAGATTTATTCTGTGCGCCAGTCCTGCAGCCCGAGCAGTGGGATGCTCTCAATGACCACAGTCCTCGTGTGTTTCTCACAGGGCCGCCAGCTTCAGGGAAAACAAGGATGCTTGTGTTGACAGGAATACGATGGATGGCCGAAGGTCACACAGTCCACGTCATGTCCACTTGTGATGAAAGTCGGGCAGCTACGGAGATGATACACGTAGAGCTGTCGAGGGTTTTACATGAGAAACAATTACCAGGAGCAGTCATTCTAGTCCCCTTCGAGAACGAATGCATAACAGAAGGAGTTATACAAATGACAGAAAAGGCTGCTGATGGATATTTGTATATTATTGCTGATGAGCCCGAGTCTTACAAGTAGGGGTTTAAATATTTTCGTTTCCTTACTCTGTCTTTGTCTTACTTTTTTTAATCCTTTCCTTAAAAGAATGTTGATTAATAATATTTGTCTGTAGTACACATACAGATTATTATATAATTGGCACAAATCATATTCTCTAGTAACGCAGCTTCTGTCTCTTTTATTTTTAGTTAGGTGTCTATTTGTTACATTGTAAAATATAAATGTTTGTCGATTTGTACAAAAGGAAACAACCGGAATTTAGGGCTTTTGTGGACCGTCTACAAAAAGAAGTTCCAGAACTTTACCTACGTGCTGCCAGTTATTTTCAAGAAAACGTCCCGGTCTGCTGCAAGACACAAACCTTTACCAAGAGTTTAACCTGTCCACCATCAATTCTCTTGCAAGCGGATGTGACAAAAGTTTTCTCTGAATGTGGCATCACTGCGTGGAGACCTGACATGAGAACAACAGCACCCACAGAAGGTCCACCAATTAAATTTGTGTACCACAGCAACGAGGGGCACAATGGGAGTCATCCAGGTGTCTGTGGAGAATGTGCAACAGAAGTGAAAGAATTTCTACAAACTTTACACATCTGTAACGAAGGTGTGTGTGTGTGTTAATATTTTTCTAGAGAAAATTAAATATTAAATAAAGCTAATTTATCTAAAAGATCAATTTACAAAGATCGTTTCCATAAACGGTTTATTCAGGGGGGAAAAAAATAATAAATGATTTTGGTTGACATTGAAAATTTTTGGTGAGGAGCTCCTATAATTGTGGCTGAACGGAACTGAGCGGAGACGAAAAGTTAATAAATATATACGCATGTACCAGCTCAGCCTAGATGGCTACTATGATTTGGATCAGTCAAGCAGACCACTCCTAGTGTTGCTTTGTACTCACCCAGGTAGTGGTCTAGTTGATCAGTAATAGCATCAACTAAGTGATCGCACAACCGTCCCTTTACACTTCGAAAAGAGTAAGGGTCAATGGCACTTATTTGAAGTAATTTTTGTTATTTTACATATATTTATTACCTTGTTGGCACTAGATCCGTATGTTGGGTTGGTCTGTCATATGAAGTCACCCATCCTCGCAGTCTTAGACGGCCAGTCACTGTTCAAAAGACTCACTAAGATGCAAAAGAAATGGGTCAAGTGGGATCTTTCTCGCCTGGGTCGTCAACTTAAATACACTATCTTAACTAAATCACCACATAATATACTGCACCAGAAAGTTTGCAGACTCACTTTGCTTTTAGTCTCTTAGTAATAGAAATAGAAGAAAAAGAGTGCAATGGTTTATTGTAGAAAAGTTAAATATTTAGTAATGTATATCAGTATGTCTTTCGAGTTCCCAGTCGTGTAAGTGTAATTTGTGTATAATTATATAAACACCTTTTTGGTTAATGGATCATGTCAATAAAGGCTACATTTAAATAAGATAAATCAGATAAATACCAATAGCAAAATAGAGAGACATCAGCAAACGATGTCTGATAAAATAAACAGTTTGAGATTCATTTACATCTTATTTGTTGCAGCTGATTGTTCCCGGGAGACTGAGGGCTTGTCGCACCTTCATTATAAAGGCATACTAATTTTGTATGAAATTACTGATGACCCCATTACCACTCCAATCTATAAAGTGCTGATGGATGCAGGTATAAAAGTTAAAGTCCTCGACAAGGACCATCCTGTACTGAGTGCTATGAGAGCCACAAATGACAAGGTGTTAATAACTAGAGGGAGACACGTGCTCGGGATCAAAAAGAAAGTTGTTATTTATGTGCAAGGAAAATGGAAATTATTTCAAGACATGCCTCAACACTGGAAACGATTGCGAGGCCTGACCAGCTGTACCTCTCAGCTAGTCTGGGTACGAACTAAAACACTGTAATATAATATACACTGAGGTTGTACCAATATTCCTAATGTTTGTTGACATCTAAACTAATGTTTTTGTTTACCTGTTTGTGCAAGGGAGTTACACAGAGAAGCAAGCCCACTCATGCACGACACAATATAAGACTTGATACAATTCATTACACACGACACGACACAATATAGACTTACTACAACTCATTACATGTTGCTAACAATCTACGGATAATGACATATCGTTATATCTGTTAAAGTTAATGTTTCCGACTTCAAGCTAATGCTTTTCTTACACATAGTCTAGGTTTGAAATTTTTCTTTTGTAACAATTTTTTTTACTTTATGTGATTGTATTTTTCTTTGTGTGTATGTATATGTGCATGGTTTATTTTCTTTGGTTGGTATGAGCTCACCACAATTAGACAGGTGCATTTTTATGTATGACAACATCTGAATAATGAAGCTTACTACACATGTACAGTCTGTAGCGGATTATATTCCTTTATTTTAAGCAAGAGAAAGATTATTCCACTTCATTTTTATGGATCTAAGCAGTCAGGTGTTCTTCATGCTTGCTTTTCTCTCTTTCTGATAAAACTTGACACTTACAAACTGTATGTTGCATAACGGGAAGTGTTTTAACATTTTACTATTGTCATCAATTTCTTATGCTACGGCATAATCTCTGATCACTAATTTTCTGTTTTCTTCAATGGTCAATTGCGAATTTTCGTTTTACTTTTTATGTATAAAAATATTATGTATTCATTTCCTTTACTGATAAATTTGTATCCATTTGTCTTGTGATGATAATAATCAGCAAGATATATACAAGAATAAAGTACCAAACAAGATAATATTTTATTAGAATATAAATTAGAATTTAAATATTACTTACTGTTTTCTTCTCATTTTCTGTTGTTTGAGTACAAATCCACGTGAAATCGAGTGACTCCCCCAAAGAATGTCAATATGGCGCTCTAGTAAACAAAACATAATAGTGGAATTTACACGATGTAACACACGATTGGTTGACCTTTTCACCCTTTAAAGGAGGGAAGTAATCGTTGGAGAAACAAGTCCTAAGGGTTCCCGTGTTCTCTCCTTATGTTTGCACACGGTTGCAAATTGTACTGTGACACCATAGCATCCATCCTATGGCCTCGGTATACAGGGTAGGAAGCGATTTGACGACACCGGTGATGGCCCTGAAAGCTATGTATTATACTAAACTCAGGAGTTTCTTAGTCGTGGTCCAATCTACTAAAGTAACACCCTCTGATGGATAAATTACCATGTCATGTGCTGCACTTGATAGTTCCACTTGGGTAAGTTTGCTGAGCCGCGCTTTCCTTTCACTTCATAGATATACTAATGGGCAGGAAACGTATACATTTGTTGTGTATGTTAGAAGAGTAAATACTTGGTAGCCTTGCTTTTTATGTCTAACGTATGAGCAGTGCGTGTCTTTGTATATGGATACGAAGGTATAAAAGTTCAAGTCTTTGACAATTACGATCCTGTTATAAATGCTATAACTGCCATAAATAAGGAGGTGCTAGCAACTAAAGGAAAAATATGTTTGGCAATAAAAATAAAATTGGCATTTATGTGAAAGAAAAATCTAAGAAATTATTTTTTTAATGCTAAGTGATAAGTTGCCCTGGAGTACCAAAACTATACATTATTTTCAGTATCAACATCTATCAGCCATGAAATTTAGCTCCTTCTTATTCTCAGCTTCACTAGAACCACATCTTCAGTAAACTATTCCAACTAGTGATATTAATTCGTTCCTGATTATCCAATCTTTAATTTCTAAATGCGTTTCGTCGCGATACATACGCCATTTTCTTCTCTGTTTTTTACCCGGGGCAAAGGATATCCTTCAACTATTTCATAGACAGACTTGCCTCCGCTTTTTGCCATGCCCTGAGCGTTGAATAAGTTTCATAACTATCAAACTAAGATGCTTTTGTCCCGTAGTTTTCCATTTTGCCCTGAAACAGCGGCTTTCATTCTCTACATAACTAGGGAAATTTAGACAAAGTTAGTGAATGATCAACTAAGGTATTAATACTTTGAAAGTTGTCATCGTAGTGGCTGTAAGTCACCTTAACCATTTCATGTGCTAACCCTTGTGGTCTAGTTTGAGGCAGAAGGCTTGGTGTCTTACTGAAATATATATTCAGCAAGATATTGTATAGTATGTTGTCGTTGTCTGCCTACTTCCCAGTCACCTCAATCTACATATACATAAAAATGTTGAAACACGAATACCGAAGTGAAACAAGAAACGGTATCCTAAAAATACGTTCTAGGCAAATCCACAACATCGCCAGTTTCTCATAAACTGAAGAAGCACCTCAGTGATTTTCGAAAAGAAAAAAGAGTTTTGAGTTTATTATTATACTAACAACAGATAATACGCTTTTGATGAAGGAGGAGAGGGGATTGATATTTTATGCCGAGCCAGCAGTGAGGGTGTATCATTGAAGACAGCCAGACTGTGAAGAAGTGTAACAAAGGGAGAAAGAACAGCTTGCCTCAGACGAAGCTGTGCCAACTCTTTTATTAAAACAAAGCATTAAGTGTTACATTATTTTATAAACCAGTCCTATCATAGCATTTTAACACTCAAATTGTTAAATATTGTTTCTTCCTGCTCTCCCTCTTTCTGTTGGCAACAGTGTTCCGTACATAATATTGCGTAGTATGTTTTTGTATGATCGTTGTCTGCTTACTTTCTAGTCATCTCACCCTACATAACAGTGTTGAAACTCCAATACATAATGAAACAAGAAACACTGTGCTAAAAATACGATCTAGTCTAATCCACAACATTGCGAGTTTCTCATAAACTGAGGAAGCACCTAAGTAGTTTCAATCAGAAAAACAAGAAGTCTTCTTCACACAATCTGTTTAAGGCTTCGTCGGAATTTGTTAGGTTCCTGAGGTGAGTATTCAGCTTATTATTATCATAACTACAGACGTTTCTTTGCCAATATAGCATAGAGGACACTGTTTACACCACTTTGTGTCCACATAAAAGTCGTTAGAAGTTTAGACCCTCGCCCACATAATAAGCTCTAACTGGACATTTAAAAGATTTAAAATTTACATAATAAAAAACTACAACTTTAACCTTGTATTTCATACTTGTTCTTTTAATCACAAAATTGAATAAAACAATGAGGTTTAAGTATGCAAGTACAACAGCGGTGATGAAGGAGGCCGGGGAATGGGTATTTTCCGCGGAGCAAACAATGAAGGCTTCATCATTGAAGGCAGCCAGCCCTGTAAAGAAGTGTCACAGAAGGAAGAACAGCTTGCCTAAGACAAAAGCTAAGCCCAAGCCATCCAACCTTCACTGTACTGATGACAGGAGGAAACCGCTGTACCATCGGACTGCCCTTGCTTTATTTCTTCTTTTCGAACCGTTTCCCATAATCCTAATCAAGTCGGAAAAGCGTTTCAGTCTGAACTCGCTTACTGCTCAGTTGTAGAATGTTCTTTCTACATGATACTACACGATCAAACAGGTATGATGACTGTGACCATGGCAGTTGATATTTTGACACTGGATGTATTTATTTACTTCTATGCCACTATTTCAGAGTGACATCCTATACAATAGAGGGAGGTGAAAGATCACGTGACATTTATACCTCTAGCACGTCATTTCCGCTTCGTCTCATTGTGTCTACGTGTCCTTCAAATCTCATTGCATTCAAGAGCAGCAGCACAAGGTCTGTAATTTTCTCGTTTTAGTCAATTTCATCCCGTATTACCATATTTATCATTGCCTAGTTACCTTATTAATTACATTAAAAGAACCGGTGATTCCCATGCAGTGACTCACTCCTCAAACTTTAAACTTATTTCGTTTACCAATAAAAGTCTGGAAAGATGACTCAAGCCATTAATGGAACTCATGGTCACAGACCAGTTCGTGTCACAAGACATTTTGACCCCTTACATGGTATTTTAAGTAAAAGACTAAAAGCAGGGAGTATATGAAGTTAAAGAATGTATAAGAATGCGTGGACATAGGTGTTTGGTACAATGTTAGACACAGACACTGTATTTTCCCCATTGAGAATATGAGGAAGGAAAGAAGTGATTCATTCACATGCCAGTCAACCGATTTTAAATATGTTATCCAATGAAATGATTTTATAAGCACTGCATCAAACTAAATAATAATTCAAAATAGAAAGGCCCCAAGACCCATCACAGATAAAGTAAAACGGGGAGACTCACCCACACCCCACATGTTAAAAAAGTTGAAAGGAAGCATTTCACCTTCCAACTGCTTTTTAAAGAAATACCAAGTGATAAGGTATCCTGAAGTGCCGAAGCTATACATTCTTTTTAATATCATTATCAAAGTCATGAAATGTAGCTCGTTCTTCTTATTCTGAGCTTTCCTAGGATCACATCGTCAGTACTATTCCAACTAGTCATATCCGTTCCTATGCTATAAATATCCATCTTTCTTTTCTAAATACGATTCGTTGCGATAACATTTTCGCAATTTTCTTCTCTGCTTTGCCCTGGGGCAGATGATATCCTCCAACTATTTCATAGAGGTACTTGCCTCCGCTTTTTGTCCTGGCCTGAGTGTTGAATCCGTTTCATAGCTATGAAACTAAGATGTTTTTTGTCCCGGAGTTTTCCATTTTGCCCTGAAACAGCGGCTTTCATTCTCTACATAACTAGGGGAATATAGACAAAATTAGTGAATGATCAAGTGAGGCATTAATACTTTAATATTTGCCATCGTACATAGTGGCTATAAGTCACCTTCACCATTTCATATAGTAACACTTGTAGTCTAGCTTGAAGCAGATGATTGGATTTCTTAATGAAGGATATATCCAGCAAGATATTGTGTAGGATGCGATCGTTGTTTGCTTACTTCCCAGTCACCTCAACCTACATAAGAGTGTTGAAACTCGATTTCCGAAGTGAAACAAGAAACGCTATCCTAAATACAAGTTCTACGCAAATGCACAACATGGCGAGTTTCTCAAAAACTGAAGAAGCACCTCAGTAATTTTCGAAAAGAAAAACAAGAAGAAGTATTCTCCACACAACTTGTTTAACGGCCGTCAATTTTTAGGCTCGTGAGGTGAGTTTTGAGTTTATTATTATAATAACAACAGAAGTTTCTCTGCTAATGTATCATCAATGTCGCTATTTTCACCACTTTGTGTATCGACCAGGAAGTCGGTAGAAGTTAAGTGCGCAAATGTAACCTACCCCGACAGAATGAGTACCAACTGGAAAACTTAAGAGATCTTAAACTTACGTAATTAAAATATACATGGTTGACCTTTTATTTTACACTTCACTTATTCTATTAATCACAAAATGAAGTGGTTATGCTTGTACTTCATCATGTTTCTGGGAAGTGAAAGAATAATTAAAGATTTTCACAACTTCTGCAGAACCGCCACACGCTGATTATTAACGATTCCAATTAATTTCCAAATGCTGTTCTATCAATTGCACTCAAGCACTCAGTGAGCATGATGAGAGATTTCTTCCGCTTGCCAGCCCTACAGTACGAGCAGTGGTATATGTTGATAGAAGACAGTTCTCTAATGTTTCTCATGGGATCGCCATCTTCATGTAAAAAAAAAAGACATTCGAAGGTGACACAGTCCACGTGGTACCGAATTAAAGGTGGGAGCCGGCCAGCTACGCAGGTGATACACACACTGTCAAAGGATTTCAAGTAAAAACAATTACCAGGAGTAGCGAACCCAATTCATTAGCGAGGCCTACAACAGCACATTCAATTTTCTCTTTGTCTTGTGACTTATTACTTCGTATAGTTCCATCCAGGTATCACGTGCACTGCCTCTATTTCATTTCATTCACATAATTTTATTATACTCAGTCTTCTTCAGCTTTGTTTATATTGAAATTCTTTGTTCTAATCTCTTACCTTTACCATAACACCCTGAACAAACGCGTGTTTGGTGACAACAATGCGAGGTTGAAGGTCTGTACTGATCCACAGCTACTTGCTGTCAAACAGTTTGATCGTTTTTAACTCCATAACTCATTTTTTCCCTGAAGTGTATTTAGGCTTTCCCTGTTTCTGTAACTTCATTGTCAACTCAGAATCTGTCACAAACAACTGCTATTGTCTTAAAACAACTTCGCAGTGCCTCGGTCTTGCTATTCCCCCACAACTTAATCTCTAAAGCTTTTGGTTGAACATTTGTCACGTTTTGTGATTATCTTAGGATACGATGAACCAATCTCAGATCTCCCCAAGGGAAGCCTGAATATGCGTGAAAACGTATTTGAGAGGAGAGAGAGAACGAGAGAGAGCTATAACATTTGTACAAAAACCAATTCTTTAGAGTAGAACATGTTGATACCGGAAGACGAATTCGTTATTGAGATCACAATTATTAAAGTCACAAAGAAAAAATACAAACAGATTACTATATCTATTCAAGAACTTTTTGTAGCTGTCATTACATTATCAATGTCTAATATAAACAAAGCTAGTAAATGATCAAGTGAGGTATTAATACTTTGATATTTGCCATCGGACATAGTGGCTATAAGTCACCTTCACCATTTCATGTGGTAACCCTTGTGGTCTAGCTTGTAGCAGATGGTTGGATGTCTTAATGAAATATATATTCAGCAGTATATTGCGTTTTACTTTTTTGTATGATCGGTGTCTGCTTACTTCACAGTCACCTCAACCTACATGAAAATGTTGAAACTCGAATACCGAAGTGAAACAAGAAACGCTGTGCTAAAATAGGTTCTAGGCAAATCTACAACGTGGCAAGTTTCTCAAAAACTGAAGAAGCACCTCAGTAGTTTTCGAAAAGAAAAACAGCAAGAAGTCCTCTGCACGCAATTTGTTTGAGCTTCCGTCATTTTTTCAGACTCGTGAGGTGAGTTTTGAGTTTATTACTATAATATCAACAGAAGTTTCTCTGTTAATGTAGCTTCAATGTCGCTATTTTTCACCACTTTGTGTATCGACATGGAAGTCGGTAAAAGTTCATGCGCAAATGTAACCTACCCCGACTGAATGAGCACGAACTGGAAAATGTAAAACATTTAAAATTCACGTAATTAAAATCTGCAGGGTTGATCTTTTATTTTATACTATACTTATTTTTTTAATTACAAAAGTAAATAAGTAAATGAGGTTTAAGTGTGCAAGTACAACAGCTGTCAGAAGATCATAAATGAAGTGAGCAGTTGACCTCTTCACGTTTGCCTTAATTCGTCCTTTGTCCAATTCTGTATATCTCTAAGAACACTTGATGTTTTTTACGTACATTTAATACCACTACTTTCAGAGTGATATCCTGTACAATGGAAGGAGGTGGAAGATCACGTGACATTTATACCTCTAGCACGTCATTTCCGCTTTGTCTCATTGTGTCTACGTTACTCTTGAGCATTCAAATCTCATTGAATTCAAGAGCTTTAGCACAAGGTCAGTAATTTTCTCATTTTAGTAAATTTTATCCCGTTTTAGCATATTTATAATTGCCTAGTAGTTATTGTAGACTAATTGTTTGTAAAATGCATAGTAATGTCATTGACTATAATACACAGTAATTTTGCCTTGTTGAAGAGACGAAATATGAAGATATTTATTTGTAATCTTCTTAGTCAAATTGTGTGTTTGTGTGGTGCACATAACTGATATCTCATACCATCTGTTTAGATTTTTTTTCTTTAATAAAGAGCACGTCAATGATTATGATCAGCTTGTGTATGCTGCTCCAAGTTTGTTTTCCATTTCCTAAATAGTCAGTCTTATTTTTAAATGAAAGAAAAAAATACATCTTCTACAAAGTCTTTAACACTGTCAAAGTCCGGACAATACCTAAAATTAAACCGTAGGGTAAGAACGGGAGACGAATTAATCTTTTTTAGTTTTGAATTTCCTCTTTGTTACAAACCGCATCACCGTCTCTCGCCCCTAATGTACCCAGGGTACGCCTGGTGTACGTGAGCCTGGCGCTGACAACAGGTCAGAGGACTAAATGTAAAATGATAGACGCCGGGCACTCCTGTTAGTAATATACTAATGTTCTTGTGCTTAATGAAGCACGTTAGTATGACTGCTTCTTCGCCCTTCAAAGAATTAGAATTTGTAAAAATAATCAAGGATACATTGACAAAATTATGTGAATGACACATTGCTTAGTTTTACAAAACTAACATAAGACTGCTGTATTTAGAATTAGTTTTGCGTCTCATCCATCTGTTATTATACACTAAGTTGCCCGTAGCCTGTAGCATTTTAATTCATTCTGTTTTTATAGGCCCTCTCACAAACTTTAATTCGAAGTGAAAGCGAAGATCAACATACGTATACCCAAGAAATCATTTATAAACCAAACAGGAAAAGGAAACAAAGAGGAATGAGAAAAAAAGAGTTTAAAAGAGGAGCTAATCATTCCTTTCGACATTGGCTATTGTAGAAAAAAAAAGGTTTTACAAATATCAATAAACATAGTACATAGCACTGTACTAACAGAGACATAATTACGCATAGTTGTGGTGATTTGCTTCAAAAAACTGAAAACGCACTTGTTTAGTAAGCATTATTCCTAACAACCTTTCCCATAATGCTAGTCCTTATTCACACCATTCCTCTTGCAATGTCATGGTTTCTCTCAGCTCTTGTTATTGTTATTTGGTTGAATTTTGTGTTTTCTGTATTTGATTTTATTGTTCGTTTAGTATGGTTGTTTATTTTTGTACAGTTCATATGTTATTTGTTTTCCTGTTCCTCGTATGCTGTCCATGTTTTGTTTTTGTACTTAAGCGCTAAGTGCATCCTCCTAAGGAGTGTGAGTATGTGCTTTACAAATTTTGCATTTTTTATTTTGTTTTAAATTATTATTATTATTATTTTATTTTTATTATTATTTTTTAGGCATGTAGTATCTAAACTGTAAAACCAAGTTGGTTAATCTAGTATTAAAGTTTTTTTGTTTCTCTTTAGATCGAAGTAAGTATTTTTACAGTGTTCTAAAATACTAAATATAAAAATATATGTCTGCTTTCTTGACAATTATACCATTACAACATATCATTACAACAAGATAGAAAAATCTTTATCGAAGTGGAGAAATGTTTTAATGGAGGCACCCTCTGAATTAAAAATACTAAAATATATCTCCACTGAACAGTCGATAAAAATTAAATAATAGATAAATACAGAGAAAACAGAGAGGGAAGACAGAGAAGGACAGAAGGTAGTTATAGGGTTAGAATATCCTGATCTCGATAGTCCCTTACTTTACTTAAAATAAGAAATGCAGCTATGAAAAACTTATTTGCAAACCAGTCTACAGTGTGAGGTTAACATAGTACTTTGTACAGCTTTTACCCATAGTAGACTTTGGCTTCGTTCAAATTTACTGTAAACCACGATCACACAAATGTGTTTTCTTTGACTTTACAGCGAAAACGAAAGCAGCCTGCAATATTTCAAGTGTCAAGGAGAACGAACCTGCAGCATTGACTTGCGTCTTCAGCTACGATATCAGTGTTACTAAAGACAACTTCGAAGTGGTCCGTCCTGATGGCAAAGGTAAACTTTAATAAACCAGCTCTTCCTCTGGTTACCTTGACATGAACCTTTTTCCAATGCACCTTCGATGACGGTTTTCGAAAGAGTATCGGTCCAGATAACACGAACGAATCCGACCAGTTTACCCCGCTTGACGGGGGTTTCTGTTGTCCTACAAGTGTTGCAACTAGGCTTGTACTCAATCACTGGATTTACGTTTATTTCTTCAAGATCCAGATATCCTATTCAATAACTTGTTCTCGAATGCCTGGATTCTTCTTTCCGTAACGTTTAGATGATAAATTAGGATTGATACTACGACTTTGAAGTAAACGATGCTATGGCTACTTCAGATGTCGATCGTAGCCATTGCCACTGTTGCCATTATCATTAACCGGATATGCGTTGTACATCTTCTATCTTTGAAAAACGTTTATCCGAGTACACATGGCTGTTTACCTTTTAGATGCCCTTCTCCATTCCTATATATCCGTTTTGAAGTTTCCAATAACCATAACATGTTCTTGTCAGTCCTGCTCTTCATTGAATATGCGTTTGTACTGTTCGTCAAATTTATTGGTGAAATCTGTGGTGCTGCTCGCTAAAAGATCCATGTTAGCAAGCAGCGTTTGAAATATAAGTATATTAGTAGATCCTCTTTGATGGTAGTACAGTGATCTTGCATAATGTTCTCCAAAAAGATTTTGAAGAATGGAGGTGAAATGAGGAAATGAGAGAGTTTAAGATCCACGACATGTGGCCAAGATGTCTACAGGTACGTGTGATGCAAACCTTTACATGGACCAATGCGACCAAAGACGGGAAGGAATTGTACTGCAAAAATGTGTCAGCTAAATGCCTGTTGCAGATGATTATAAAGACGTACTGACGAGATCTTCTGTAAAGTGTATCGTACCGATTTAATAAAAAAAATGTTTGAATTATTAAAAAAGACATGAAAATAATCATGCGAGAAAGTCGTTTTATATGCTAATATTTTAGCTGGATTTTTAACATTATCAAATCAGGCGTTTTTTTTAATTACTTAACTATATAATTAATTTCTTTTACTAGTTATCATATTCTAACTTAACGTAGTTTCAGAATTTAATTTGCTTGAAAGACCCTTGTACGTGTATTCAAAACTAAATATATATATATATAAAACGCTTTATTTTCTAATCAATATACAATTTGGTGTTCAAATTAACACAAATAAATTAAAAATTTACGTTGAAGTATTAAAATTAAATAGAAACAACTGCAATAAACAAAGATAAATATTCAATGCACTGCAAAGAATAGTGCCTTCTGCAGTTACTGCTCAGCTTGTTTGTTTGTTTGTTTTTATGCGGTGCGAGCAACTATGGCTATATCGCGGCAAAAGGTAGTTCTGACTTTAAAGGATTAGGGATTAGTCTTCCCAAGTCATATAAATATGATATTTTGTAAAGAACCAACATAGTAAGTAAAAGATGTAAAGAGGTGAATAAAGTATAAAAAGGGTTGGTGAAACCCAAATTGTTTATATTTGATGGTAAATTCCTATCTGCTTTAAAAAAGAAAAGATTGCTGCCGATGGGACGGATCTAAATAAGGAAAATATAAACTTCTCTGTAAAAAACTGATAACGGGTGGTCTGAAGCTTCGGACAGATAATCAGAAACTGTAAAAGATTAAAATTTCCGCTACACCAGGGACAAACAGGTGGTGGTTCACCTCGCAAGAGGTGTCCTTGCGTGGCATAGGTGTGTCCTGTCCTTAATCTTGTAAGAACTACCTCCTCCCTCCTCGAAAGGTGACAAGAAGGTAGGCGGTCGGAAAGGCAGGGAAGGGGGCATATAACTTGTTTTGGCCTAGAGTGTCCCAGTGGCGTTGCCATAAGGACTGAATGTAAGCTGAGAATAAAGGTTTGAAGTTTGATGAGATAAGTGACTGTATTTTACCAGGGGACTGACATGCAGCCTTGGCAGCCTGGTCTGCTCTAACATTGCCTGCGATACCAGCATGGCCAGGAGCCCAAATAAAAACAATGTCCTTGTTTCACTGAATCTGTACCACAAGGGGGTGGTCAGAATCATTTGAGAGGAGAGCTTGGAGTGCAAAAAAAAGAGTCTGAAATAATCAAAAACGTGTGCTCCAAAGAGCGGTGAGCATGCTGCCAGGCAAGCAAGATGGCATGGAGTTCTGCTGTGAAAATAGAACATTCGTCTGCCAGTCGGACTGAAGCAGACCGTTGCGGATCACAGGACGGAACTGCTGCCGCCGTGACTGGACCACTACTTGGGATTTTAGAGCCATCTGTAAACACAAGGCATAATTCAGGATAGTCAGAAATGAGTTCATAATAGTGTTGGAGATATATGGGGTCACTAGTGTTCCCTTTTTTAAAAGCTGTGAGATCAAAACGGATCTCTGGAACCTGAAAGGTCCAAGGAGGGGCTGTTAGATGAGAAAGAGGCTCTACCTGATTAATATCTACTCCGGCAGCTTGTAGGTGAGGTGCTACTCGGAGTGATAGAGGCTTTTGCTCCTTGGTACGAATGGGATACACGCTGAGGTCTGAAGATACGCAGGGTTTCCAGGATGA
This sequence comes from Pomacea canaliculata, assembly GCF_003073045.1. NCBI lineage: Eukaryota > Metazoa > Mollusca > Gastropoda > Architaenioglossa > Ampullariidae > Pomacea > Pomacea canaliculata. The sequence continues at coordinate 7,030,712 of NC_037600.1, forward strand.
GCTTTTAAACGACAGGCATAGGATAGCATGAGTTTCAAACGACGGAGAGAAAGTGGGGCTCACCAGCTTCTGTGTACAAACTTTGGACAGGAGTGGTGCGAAAGGAACCCAAACAGATGCGGAGCCCTTGGTGATGAATAGGATCGAGAATTTTGAGGTAGGACTCTCGAGCAGAGCAATAGATGATGGATCCGTAGTCTAGCTTGGAGCGGACCAGGGCACGGTAGAGACGTAGCAGGACCGTGCGGTCCGCCCCCCCCCCCCAGCTGACATGGCCAACTACTCTAAGAAAGTCCAAAGCTTTTTGGCATGAAAGGCGTAGAGATTTAATATGAGATAGAAAGGACAGTTTACAGTCAAAGATGACCTCAGGGAATTTTACTTCCTGGACCACTTTGAGTACCGTGCCGTTGACAAAAATAGATGGGTTTGAAAAGATACCTCTCATTTTGCAAAAGTGAATGCATACTGACTTCGTAGGAGAAAAATTTAAACCGTTTTCTGTCACCCACCTTTGTACAGCATTTACGCACAGTTGCACCCGACTTTCGAGGCATGGTAGGGAACGGCCTCGAATGCAGAGAGAAAAGTCATCTACATATAACGAGGCCTCCAAACCTGGACAAACATGTTTCAAGATAGAGTCCATTTTTATATTGAAAAGAGTTGGAAAGAGAATGCTGCCCTGAGGGACGCCCATTTCCTGTTCCCGAGGATCAGATAAGATAGACCCCACTCTTACTTGAAAGAGGCGATGTGAGAGAAATTTTTTTTATGAAGAGTGGCATACGACCCCGAAGCCAAGGGCATGGAGGTCCAGCAGAATACCCTGCTTCCAGGTAGTGTCGTATGCCCTCTCCAAATCAAAAAACACCCCTAATACATGCTCTTTGCCGACATCCCTGACAAAGGTTTCAAAACGGACCAAGTGGTCCAGGGTGCTTCGGCGTTTTCTGAAGCCACACTGCAGGTTGTAGAGGAGACCTTGAGATTCAAGGTGCCAGGTGAGCCGAGCATTCACCGTGCGTTCAAGAGTTTTGCATAGACAACTAGTGAGAGCGATAGGGCGGTAAGAGTTTGGATCAGAGGGGAGCTTTCCCGGTTTTGAGATGGGTACCACAACTGCCTCTCTCCACAAGGGAGTGAAACAGCCGGATACCCAAATAAAGTTAAAAATGTCGAGAAGGAGGAGAGATACCTGTGGAAGATGAGTAAGCAGTTGATAAGAAATGTTGTCTGGGCCTTGTGCAGAGTCTTTGCACTTTTGAAGGGCCTGTTGTAGTTCAGAAATAGAAAAAGGAAGATTGTACTTTTCGGAGTTATCGGAAAAGTTACTGTTACAGTTTTGTACAAAGGGCAAAGATCTATCTTTTGGAGTAGGTCTGGCAGAGACATCTGTTCTTTTTCTTCTTTTTTTTTTTTTGGCTTTGTTGTTGTTTTATTCTTTTCTGATGTCCACATCATCAGTTTGAGAAAGATTGTCAAAGCTCATTATTATTAGTGTCTTGTGATCAAGCCCTAAAAGTCTTCACTGCCTTTCCTCCGCAGATATTTACAGTTACATACTCACATTATACTATCATTCCATTTTGTTGACAAAAGACTTACCTCTTCTTGTGCGGCTGTAGTTAGGGATAGTAAGTGTTATGTTAGAGTTTTGTCTGGCACAAATCCCTCGTCGCGGGACACTGTCATTTGTGAAGCGTGAAACCATGCTCCTCATATTTATCAAACCTTAAGTTTAGTAATTCTAACATTTTATGTGTTAATTGTTGTCAATCTTTTTTTGATTTTGAACAAGACTAAACTCGGTGTGTAATCGTGATCGCACGCTCCGCACACAACCACAACTTGTCAAATCTTTTTAAAACGCCACACTCACACACACACACACACACACACACACACACACGTGCATGCAAACTACATTTAAAGCATAAAATCAAAGGCCATTTGCCATCATTTCAGGCCCTAATGTTGCAAGTTGCACCTGGACAAACGGCAAACTGGAGTGTACCACAACCACAGGGTTCGACGTCAACAAAACAGTCACAGATCACGTGATCATCAGGTTATCACAAGCCACACCTGCTCACACCGGACAATACGCTTGTCGTCTGCAAGGTTCTGATGACGGCGGCTTCACGCACTGTGATTTTGTCGTCATGCCAGGAGGTAGACATCAAAACATCTCACTCTTACTTTCTCTTCTTTAAAAAACTCGACTCACTCTCTATCAACCACCTGAACAGAACACGGTAGTACCCAGAAGTGATGTATAAATAGAACACTATTTACTGCACGTGATGAGTGTAATTCATTTACTATTTCTACAGTAATTATTCTTTATATCATGTTACTTTTACATTGCAATTCCAAATCGTCTCTTAAATCGACTAGTCATTTATCAGTTTATAATATTGACATTTAACTAGTTTTAAGGTACCAATTAATAGCGTAATAAACATAAGCCCTATTTTGTTTACGATTTAAAAAACCGCACTGAAGTGAGTGCTACTCTTTATCCTGAGTATTAACGTTTTGTTTTCCATGTAAACTGTTTCAACAAAATTTTAAAACAAACTAAAATCTCTTTTTATTGAAAGATAGAAAGTAACTTCCAATATCTCAGGAGAAAGTATCTGTCTAGACCTCTAACCTTCCTACCTTTGCTCTCTGTATAACACAATGAGCTACTTACTTAAGCAATGGACAAATTGTTTGCATAAATTTTGTAACAGTATAGACGATGCCACATTGCAATAGTCAAGCAGCGGAAAGCAAGTTTTGCGATTATGATGTAGAGATTTGTTCTACTTACATTTTCACAAGAGGTACGGTTGTCGAGATAACACGTGAAAATATAAAAAGTCTACACACTGTATGTTCATCACAGGTTTTCTTTTAATTTGTGTTTTGATTTTCAGATCCACACGACGACTCTTCCGCAGGTGTAGCTGCAGCGGTTGTTATTCCACTGCTGGTGTTGATAGTCTTAGTAGCCGCCATTCTTTTTGTACTGTGGAGAAGAGGGAAAGAGAGTCTTACCAAGAGTGGACCCATGTATATATTTAATGACTTTAAAAATTCACAATACATGTTGAAAATAATTTCCTAATAAACATACATCAGTCAATCCTTATTACTTTCTAAGATATATTATTATTACTTATTAATGCTCTTTAATTCTAAACTCAGTCATGAGAGAAAGTTCTTTGTTTTGATGATTAGCTTAAAAATAATGAAGTGTACAGTTTTACACATAACTGCTTTCACTCTATCAACAGTTACTGAGGCTAATATTCCATAAATCTATATTTATATATATCTTCCACAGTCACACTTGTCTTCACCAGGTGGGCTCAGCCACCATCACTGTGATTTGTTTTTATCCTTATGTCACAATCTGTGACACACACACATGTTAGTTTATCAAAGATGGGCTACAATATACGACATTTCATCGCATTAGTGAAAAGGTCGTAGGTTTGAAATGCATTATTTCTATTTTTTATCTCCCTTTCGTTTAATGGGAAGCGTGATAAACTGTGTAATGATTAACATAGTCATGCGATTCCATATTTTAGGCTGGTGAGTCAATAATTTACTTTAAGTTTAATATGCATGAAGCTGCATAACGTGGCATGTAAAACAAAATTATTTAATGCTTGAACTCTCTATTGTCTAAATAGACATGGGTGCAGTTAATCTCGCTTGAGTTATACAAGAATAAGACATTTAGAGTTCTTATAAACAGGAATATTTTGTGTACTAGTCAAAAAATATTTCCTTAAATAAATTACGAAAAATAAATTGTAATAATTAGAAAGGTACTGAAACATCCCCAAACTAAACAATGACATAGTCACTTTGAGTGCTTTTGGTACAGTGGTCCCACACAAAATGTTAACGAAATTTGTGATCAGTATATCAGTGCAAAGATAGGCATTGCTTTTCAGCGAAAAAAACATAAACTAAACAGTAAACTATACATCATTGTTATACTGCATAGCGACAGCATGTACATTCACCTTGACTGACTTTTTTCACAAATGATCTTCAAAATATCGCACCTGATGTCTCTTTTACTTTGCACATATAGTATCCCATTCCATTTTGCTTTTCTATATAAACTTTAAAATAAATTTGTATAAAAGCACTAAACACATTTAGGCACAACCGAAGTCGTCTACATGAAAGAAAAGAGATAAATGAATAAATGAATTATATTATCAATAAATTTATCATCGCGACAAAATATAATGACAAAAATAAAATACATGTAGACACGTGCAGCTTAAACAAAATAGTCATCAAACGAGAAAGACATCATTCATAAAGCAAGTGATAAAGGTCTTGATTGTGGACCAAAAGGTCATCATGCTGCTTTATTTTTTGCAGTAAAATAACCCGCACACAACCATCATCTCCGAAGAGGAAGCAAAGGATGTCTAGGGAGGTAATCATGATCATTAACTATTAGAATCTTATAATAGTAAAAGCTAAGATGCTCGAACGCGTAAAACAGATGAGCTTCTTTAGGAACCGAACGTGGATTACTGATTCTTACACAGGTTTCCCGAGAAGTTACATCAAAGTTTATTTGTATCTAAATCTTCTTAGTATCATGAATTGCAATGACTTTTAAACTGTTATAATGTAGCCAATTTTCAATTTTGTTTACGTGAAGAAAGTACATGTTGCTGTAGGGTATTTTTTCAGTAAAAAAAAAGGACTTGTGACATTGCAACGACTGTTCATCGCTTTGTTTTTCTTTAGCTGGGAGGAGAGTGAGGAAAATAAAAAAAAATAATTTCACATTATATATTATAAAAAAATAATGTTCTCAAAAAGTTTTCACTTAGGTATTTTCAAGAAAATATTATTTATTATTTTCATCTTAATTTTAGTTTAGGAAACCAGAATAGTATTCAAGCATATTATACTTTTTGTAAAATATTGCATAAACATTAAATCTTTGTAACAGCATGAAAACATAAACAAAGATAACACCAGAATATAGATGATTTGTTTAAACTAATGAGGCATACAGCTTACCTATTGGCCATAAGATATTGTGAACTCTATTTTCAGTATAAAAGGACACCCGCTCCACGCGTGCTCGGGACGCAGTGAAGGAAAGCGGCCCACTCCAGCTCAAGTAGCGCTGAGCTATTTTAAGACCACCTTGCTCTCACGTGACATGCAAATGTCGGGTTCAGGCCAAGTAAAGACAAGACAAGACAAGTTTTTTTTATTTCACAGAAAAACATAAAATACACACAAATAGCACATTATGTAAGTGCATAGTTAAGGTAGCACGGTCTTTTCGCAGTATCTCATCAAAACAGGTCATCCATGGTATTGTACACAAGGTCTTTTTCTCTCCTCGATCCCCTACCCACATATATATGCATATATAAAGGTACATAAACACAAGCCATAGTCTTACAGGTCATCTGTTGCGCCGTATATTGTACTAAACAAAGTCTTTCTTTGTTACAAAAGAATCAAAGCAAAACATTTTAAATTAAATGGACAGTCAATGTTTTCAATAAAGAAAGAGCCCAGGGACAGATGGATTTTGTTATGAACTAAAAAGAAATTCTAAAAAAAAAAAAAAACAATCCGGAAAACTTTGTAGGTGGAATGTCCCCTACTCACGAAGAAAGTATTCTTACTTGTCTAGCAAGACGAGAGAAATATAAGAATGTTTGAAAAACTAGCGTGCTAACACACTTTTGAATATTGTCTGTAAACTGTAACATGTTGCACTTGTAAATGTATAAAATCACTCTTACCAAATATACATCAGATTTTTTTGTGACATAATGAAACAAACTAAATTAGTAGACATTAAATAGCATTACGCATTATGCACATTAAACAAAAACAAAACAAAACAAAACTATGGATTGTCACAAAACACAAAAACACAAATGTCACAAAACACAAACACAAAAGAGAGAAAGAGAAGAAAAAAAAAGGAAGAGGAATGTGGAAAAGAACAGGATTCGCGGGCTCCTCATTAGACCACAATGTAAATGCATTCTCACTTAAAAACAAAATACACAGACAGAAACATTCAATGTGTGAAGAAAAGCTGCTTACATGGTATCCATTTTAGTGCAAAACATTCTGGCTTACTATTTATTGTGTAGTAATATTTTTCTACATGATATCTTTTTTTTTTATTTCCAATACAAATGAGTTCACACTTAGATGAATATTGAAACATTTGCACCGATAAATATAAAACTTTGCCATAATTAGAATAAGGCTGAATATCTTATCTGTCATAAGCTCATTTTGGACTCCAAATAGGATTAGCTGTTTCTTTACTTCTATCTGCTCACAATGAGCACATTTTTCTTTTAACTTAGTAAAGAGATACTTCCAAAATTGTTTAACAATAATACAATCAAAAAACAAGTGTTCTATAGATTCCCTTGACTGAGTGCAGAAGGTGCAAAGATCTGAGTCTCTAAGTTTTATTTGATATAATAGTGTGTTTGTAGCTAAAACACGATGCAGAATACGATATTTAAACCACTGAAGTTTTGTATCCATTGTAACAATAAAAAGGTGAGCAAATATTTGTCCCCACTGAAGGTCTGGAGAAACTTTTTCCCATTTTCTAATGCATGTAGGAGGCGTCTGTGGACACAACAGTTTATTATATATAACTTTTGTGCCTTTTTTTATGCTTGATTATGGCTAACAGTGATGCATAGCATGTAGTATTTCTGTCTGATTGTTTCCATAAGTGACCAATCTTTCTTTTATATCTGACAATGGCCATGATTCTACTGTAATATTCGAGAAAGTTTATATTTTTGACATGTATTTGTTGGAATATTTCAAATTTCATAGGTATTCCATTATTATCAAGTAAATCCCCAATTTTCATAATATTACAGTTTAACCATTTTTCTACTGTTTTTTGTGTATCATTTTTGGACAGAAAAGTATTAAAAAATAACAGTTCATGTAGAAATTCTGTAAGTGACAAGGGGGTATATCTAATGCAAAAGTCTGAAAAAATAGCAAATACATCTTTCCAAAATACATTTGTTTCAGCAATATTTTCCAGAAAGTATCCTCCATACTGTTAAAAATTTAAAATCTGTGGATGAATTGAATTCAAAAGGTACTTCCAGCCTGCATTTCATGTACAAATCTTCCTTATCCATCTCAGCTTGAGTGCATTATGAAAAGCATTAATATCCATTACCTTTAGTCCCCCTTCTGAGTATTTCTGATAACAGGATGTTCCTGATAAAGCAGAATTACTAATATGCTCAGATCACTGCTGGTGTGCAAATTAAAGTTATTTAAGTGCTAATTACAACTGATTTTGCTTTATTTGATTTGGCTTGATTAATACCAAAACTCTCATAACTTAATGTCTTATGTCTTCATGCTACATTTTGCTGTAAATACTTTATACGGTCTGTTTTTCAAAATAAAATGTTAAGTGAAAAATGTCAAATTCCTTCTTACGTCTTACTTAATGCGTGTTGCGATTGCCTGAATTTTATGACAAACTGGAGACCTAATGAGAGGGACAAATGAAAAGCTTCCAGCCAGTTTTTTAAAAAAAAGTAAAAGTTTATGGAAGGTGTTGAAAATCTAATAATCTGAGTCCAGATGGTCGAGGTCATGCATATAGTGAGCGAAATGTCCGTCTCAGTGGCAACAGAATTCGTGTTTTAACAGTTGATGTCCTTTGTCAGACGTGGCAGTTAGTTATCCGATTCTTGTCGAAGTTGGAGTAAAATCTTCTCAGTTGCTGGTGTAGAAGGTCAACTCACTGTTGGGGTAGAGTGGGTAGGTGGGGCAGACGGAGAGCGAGAGGTTGAAGTTCCCTGCTGTCTACCATTGTTCTTGTGTCTCGGTTGCAGGTGGAGCTGCAGACAGTTTACATGTTGCTCTTCTGGGGAGAGTGTTGTTGTTGTTGTTGTTGTTGTTGTTGTTGTTGTTGTTGTTGTTGTTGTTGTTGTTGTCCCCCGCTCGAATCACGTCATTGTGTTTCCCGTCCTTCTGTTAATCTAATGAATTTTTTATCTAGTGTACCAATGTGACCATTTTCAATTTCATTTTTAATCACAAATATTTCCAGCATTTTTAGAGTCTACCACCTGATATAGACCACACATCTACACATCATGTTGTTAGTTTTTGAATCTTGAGACGGCTGAGAGCTTAAATTGACATCATAATTATTAAAGTCACAAAGAAAAAAAGACAGACAGATAAGTATATCTAGTCAAGACCTTGTTGTAATTGTCATTAGGTTATCAATGTCTAGTTTTGTTATTATGTTAGAAATGCAGCGGGCGTCTGTCTACGATCAGGTATTTGGCATCAACGGAAGCCTCTCTCTGTTCAAAAGACTCATTAAAAAGTTATACTAAACTCAGGAGCTTATTTAGCGGGGTCCAATCTACTAAACTAACACCGTCTTACAGATAAATTACCATGTCATATGCTGCACCTGATAGTTCCACTTGGGTGAGTTTGCTGAGCAGCGCTTTCCCTTCACCTCATGGAGATACAAATGGGTCAGAAACGTATACATTTCTTCGTGTATGATAGTAGGGTAAATACTTGCTTTTTACGTCTATCGTGTGAGCATGCATGTCCGTGTGTTTGTATATGAATAAAGAAGTTATAAAAGTAAAAGTCTTTGACAATTACGATCCTCTTATAAATAACTGCCATAAATAACGAGGTGTTAGTAACTAAAGGGAAAAATATGTTTTGCATTAAAAAGAAAGTTAGCATTTATGCGAAAGAAAAGTCTAAAAATTTATTTTTAAACATACCAAGTGATAAGTTGCCCTGGAGTGCCAGAATTGTACATTCTTTTCAATATCATCATGTAAAAGCCATGAAATGTAGCTCGTTCTTGTAATTCTAAGCTTCGCTAGGATCACATCGTCAGTAAACTATTTAAACTAGTAATATCCGTCCTGAATATTCCATCTTCAATTTCTAAATGTTTTTGTCGAGATAACATGCGCTATTTTCTTTTCTGTTTTGCCCTAGGGCAAAGGATATCCTCCAACTATTTCGTAGAGGGACTTGCCTCTGCTTTTTGCCTGGGATGATCGTTGAATTCGTTTCATAGCTATTAAAAAAAGATGTTTTTTGTCCCGGAGTTTTCTGTTTTGCCCTGAAACAGCGGCTTTCCTCCTCTACATCAGTGGTTCTCAAAGTGTGGTCCGCGGACCACTAGTGGTCAGCGGGCATAAGTCAGGTGGTCCGCGGCTGACAGTCGTCATGTGTCAGCAAAGTGATGTTTAAAGTGATGCATTCCTCGCATTAACATTTTAATTACAAAGAACGAGGTATAAGTAGTTTTATGTCAATTTATTACTATACTACTGTCACAAAAGGACATTTAGTTTTGAATTAAAATGAAACAAATGCGGCAATTTAAATTTGAAATTCATAGTACAGACTGATTTTTAGGCCTTGGTGGTCCGCCACAGCTTTTACTTAAGTAAGGTGGTCCGCGGTCCGAAAAACTTTGAGAACCACTGTTCTACTACATAACTAAGGGAATATAAACAAAGCTAGTAAATGATCAAGCGAGGTATTAATACTTTGATATTTGCCATCGTACATAGTGGCCATGTCACCTTTACAATTTCATATGTTAACCCTTGTGATCAAGCTTGTAGCAGATGGTTGGATGTCTTAATGAAATATATATTCAGCAGTATATTGCGTTTTACTTTTTTGTGTGATCGGTGTCTGCTTACTTCACAGTCACCTCAACCGACATAAAAGAGTTGAAACTCGAATACGGAAGTGAAACAAGAAACGCTGTGCTAAAATAGGTTCTAGGCAAATCTACATCATGGCGTGTTTCTCAAAAACTGAAGAAGCGCCTCAGTAATTTTCGAAAAGAAAAACAACAAGAAGTCCTCTGCACACAATTTGTTTGAGCTTCAGTCATTTCTGTAGACTCGTAAGGTGAGTTTTGAGTTTATTATTACAATAACGACAGAAGTTTCTCTGCTAATGTATCATCAATGTCGCTATTTACACCACTTTGTGTATCGACATGGAAGATAAGATAAGATTTTATTATATCAAGTAGAAGTAGAAGTCGGTAGAAGTCGAAACGCCACGACAGAACGAGCTCTAACTGGAAAACTTAGAGATTTAAAATTTACGTAATTAAAATCTACAGGGTTAACCTTTTATTTCATACTTAACTTGTTCTTTTAATCACTAAATTAAATAAGCTATTACATAAGCTATTAGTATTAAGTGGGCAAGTATAACAGCGGTAAGAAGGACATAAATAGAATGAGCAGTTGACTTCTTCACGTTGGCCTCAGTTCTTCCTTTATCCCCTTCTGTATATCTGAAAGGACGTTCTGAGAGCGTTAGGGCCGTGTCATGGTGGTCTAACAGACCAGTTTGCAAAGAAGGGGTTCCTGGTGTCGTGTTCCCTGACGATGACCACGACGACGATGACGACGATGATGACGATGACGACGACGACGATGATGATGATGATGATGATGATGATGATGATGATGATAAACAAACAGATTAGAGTTTTTATTATATTATGATGAATGGAAAGACCCTTTTGAATGTTTTTATAGATCTTTTGCATTATAATAATTTTTTGTCTTAATGACGTCGCTTTTGATGAAGGAGGTGAGGGAATGGGTATTTTATGCTGCACCACCAATGAAGGCTGAATCATTGCAAGGCAGACAGCCCTGTAAAGAAATCTCACAAAAGAAGAAAAAAACAGCGTGTCTAAGACGAAGCTAAGCCCAAGCCACCAAACCTTCACTGTATTCATGACAGGCGCGAACTGCCGTGCCACCGGACCGCCCTCAGTTTTGATTACAACAAAGAATTAAGGGTTACATTATGGTATAAAGCAGTACTATCATAGCATTTTCAACACCCAAATGGTTAAATATTGTCTCTTCCTGGTCTCTCTCATTGTTGGCAACAATGTTCCGTACAAGGTTCTCTGTTTTGCAATCCCTGTGCGAGACCTGCAGCAGCCTCAAGCTCTTGGTCTCCAATTCCCGAATTCTCCCCTTTGCCTTTGCTGCTGTCGCTACCATCCTAGTGCCTGGAAACTGTAATGAGTGTGAAAGGTTGAACCCAGGTACTGAGCCCCCTCGAACTGTACTCCGTTCATGTAGATCTCTGTTTGGTTGTTGCCTTTGGTCTCAACCAACTTTATGATAACTTTGTTCTCGTCAGTATTGGTCTACAGTCCACATGTATTCGCGCTGTCTGTCAGTCTGTTGGTAAATATTTGTAGTCTATATTTGGTGCCTACCATTATCTCAATGTGATCTACAAACCTCCTTTTGCATATTGACCTCTTACCCATGGAAATAGAAGTTTGATAGTGATTAATGGTAAATTAAGTATATACAACCAATGTTCATCCTAGTAAAACAGATTGAAGGGACTCAACTGTTCTGTGGCATTGTAACCTGCAGACATTAGCTCAGCCACAGAGCGAACAGCACATTGAGTATCGGCCACAAAACCTCTTACAAGAGTTAGTTTCTTCAGAGTGTGCTAAGCGTGAAAACCAGTATAACAAATAATCTCACACAACAAGGAAACCTATGATTAGAAGGAAAAAGCTTGTCAAATAATAGCCATGGCAACAACATTTAATGTTATATGATCTTTCTGATAAAATAGTTACAAGCATAGAATTAGCACAGTAGCCACAATAACTGTCTGATATCTCTGTAAATTATACTAAGTTTCCCCATATCAGTAAATATATTCTCATTCCCTTACCGAGATAATTTGACTACAAAAGAAATTAAAGCAAAATTTCTTCTTTCCATGGGTTTTTGCTATTATCATAATCAGCCAGTCCAATAAGCGTTTCAGTCTGAATTCGCTTCATGCTCAGTTCTAGCATGTTCTTGGTACTTGATACTACACGATCAAGCAGGTATACAATCAAGAGAGGGGAAAGATCACGTGACATTATACCTCTACCACGTCATTTCCGCTTCGTCTCATTGTGTCTACTTTCCTCTTGAGCCTAGTAGTTATTGTATAGTTATTGTTCGTGAGAATGCAAAGTAATGTCATTGACTATAATCCACTATAAGTTTTATAGAATGATAAGATCTTCCATTTTAAAAAGAGCAACAGAAGACCTGCATTTGATGATTTATAACCATTACCAATACTACACCAACATTTGCAAAATGTTTACTTGAAGTGCACACAGTATCTCTCTCTCTCACACACACACACACACACACACAGAACGGACGGTGCAAGAGATAAAGATAAATAATTACCTTAAAAGAACCGGTGATTTCCATACAGTGACTCACTCCTCATACTTTAATTTTATTTCAATTATCAATCAAAGGCGGGAAAGTCGGCTCAACCCATTAATGGAAGTCATAGTCACAGACCAGTTCGTGTCACAAGACATTTTGACCCCTTACATTTGACTTTAAGTAAAAGACTTAAAACAGTGAGTATATCAAGTTAAAGAATGTATAAGAATGCGTGAAGATAGTGTTTGGTACAGTGTTATACACAGACGCTGAATTGTCCCTCACTGAGAATATGAGCTTGTTCTTCTTATTCTAAGCTTCTCTAGGATAACATCTTCAGTCAACTATTCCTTTCAGTGATATCCGTTCCTCAATATCCAATCTTTTTTTTCTAAATGCGCTTCGTCGCGATACATTTTCGCCATATTAGTCTCTGTTTTGTCCTGGGGCAGAGGATGTCCTCCAACTATTTCATAGAGGAACTTGCCTCTATCTTTTCCCCTTTGCTGAGCGTTGAATCCGTTTCAAAACTATCAAAATAAGATACTATTTGTCCCGGATTTTTCCAATTTATCACTGAAACAGCGGCTTCCGTCCTCTAAGTAACTATGTCAATATAGACAAAGCTAGTGAGGTATTAATACTTTAATATTTGCCATCGGACATACGGGCTATAAGTCACCTTCACCATGTGGTGACCCTTGTGGTCTAGCTTGTGGCAGATGGTTGGATGTCTCAAAGAAATATATATCCAGCAACAATATTAAATAGTATGTGATCGTTGTCTGCTTACTTTAGTCACCTCAACCTACATAAAAATGTTGAAACTCGAATACGGAAGTGAAACAAGAAACGCTGTGCTAAAATAGGTTCTAGGCAAATCTACATCATGGCGAGTTTCTCAAAAACTGAAGAAGCACCTCAGTAGTTTTCGAAAAGAAAAACAGCAAGAAGTCCTCTGCACACAATTTGTTTGAGCTTCCGTCATTTCTGTAGACTCGTGAGGTGAGTTTTGAGTTTATTACTATAATAACAACAGAAGTTTCTCTGTTAATGTAGCTTCAATGTCGCTATTTACACCACTTTGTGTATCGACAAAGAAGTCGGTAGAAGTTAAGTGCGCAAATGTAACCCGCCCCGACTGAATGAGCTAGAACTGGAAAATTTAAAATATTAAAAATTCCCGTACTTAAAGGGTTGATCTTTTATTTTATACTAAACTGATTCTTTTAATCACAATAGTAAATGAGGTATAAGTATGCAAGTACAACAGTAGTAAGAAGGTCATTAGTCGAGTGAGCAGTTGACCTCTTCACCTTTGCCCCAATTCGTCGTTTGTCCACTTCTGTATATCTCTAAGGACGGTCTGAGACCGTTAGGGCCGTGTCACGGGGTCTGACCAGAACAATCTGCAAGAAAGGGGTTCATGGTGTCCCTGTTACCTGATGATGAAGATGATGGTAGATGACATGACACTTGATGTTGTCCACGTACATGTAATGCCACTATTTCAGAGTGACATCCTATACAATGGAAGGAGATGGAAGATCACGTGACATTTATACCTCTAGCACGTCATTTCCGCGTCGTCTCATTGTGTCTACGTTACTCTTGAGCCTTCAAATGTCATTGTATTCAAGAGCATCAGCACAAGGTCAGTACAGTGGAACCTCGGTTAACGAACTTAATCCGTTCTGGAAAGCTGTTCGTTATCCGAAATGTTCGTTATCCGAAACAGTTTTTTCCATAAGAAATAAAGGAAATAGATTTAATTGGTTCCCAGCCCCCTCGCTAATATTTGAAAGTTACAGGCTATATAGGTATTTGTTTTAATGAGGACAGTTATAATGCAATATAAATGGAGTTAAATAAACATAAAAACATTAACGAAAGCATTTAAACATCAGAAAACTTGCCGTTTTGACGGCGTGGGTGGAAGCAGGTGTGGGGAGGAAGGGGTGGAATTACTGCTTGGATTCACCCTCCATGAGCACACGTGACATTATAAAATCGGGGGTGACTTCCCTTTTCTGTAGCTTTGAGGTTAAAGGAAAAAACTTGTCCAGTGTCTGTTCCTTCTGTCTTTTTGTAAAACTCTGCGGTAGTACGACATCACACATCCGACAGACGCATGCCACCTTCCTACTTTGAAATCATTTCCTGTTTCAATTCATGTGGTGGCCGCTTCCTTGTCATTACCTCACTACTATTAATTGCTCTTAATCTTCTTTGGAGCCATGATTGAGGATTATCTTATTAAAATAAAGCACAAGAGTCACTAAATAAGAAGGATGCGCATAGTTAAGGAACGGCCGATCGTAACTGTGTCTCGAGCGCGAATGATGACATGCTGGTCGGTCACGTGTGGTTCACGTGGCTGTTCGTTATCCGAAATTTTGTTCGCTATCCGAGACAAACTTTTAACGAAATTTTTGTTCGTTAACCGAAATATTCGTTATCCGAGGCGTTCGCTAACATTGGTTCCACTGTAATTTTCTTATTTTAGTCACTTTTCTCCCGTATTAGCATATTTACAATTGCCTAGTAGTTATTGTAGAATAATTGTTTGTAAAATGCATAGTAATGTCATTTACTATAATACGCAGTAATTATGTTTTGTTTAAGAGACGAAATATGAAGATATTTATTTGTAATATTCCTAATGAATGAATGAATGAATGAATGAAGGAGACTTATAACGCGCAAAATCCGAATCCTTGGGAAACGCTCAATGCGCCGAAATGTTAAAGAAAAGTACACCAATAAAACATTAGCAGCTGCAGAAAACCAAAAGGAAAGTTAGAATCAAACGATCGGACGTCTTTTAAAAAAAAAAAAAAGGACCACAGTAGTGAGCGAACGATCTGCTGCTACAAAGCGCATGACCACTACTCACAACACAGGACCACAAATCAGAAAAAGGAAAAAAAAAGGTGTTTGCATGGCAAAAATGAAAAGTTAGATCATCAGGTGCTTGGCCCTGCAGTACAGTCCACAGTCCTCTTGACGAGTGCTGAGCTACATGCACTGTGGTCGTATCTCAGTGACCTGTATATAGCTGATCGATACAGGCCACACTGTTAAACTGCACGATGACACCCTCTGATGATTGTGATCAACATCTACAAGCCACATGATGTAAGTGTTTGTGTTGTGATCAACATCTACAAGCCACATGATGTAAGTGTTTGTGTTGTGATCAACATCTACAAGCCACATGATGTAAGTGTTTGTGTTGTGATCAACATCTACAAGCCACATGAAGTAAGTGTCTTTGTGTTGTGATCAACATCTACAAGCCACATGATGTAAGTGTCTTTGTGTTGCATTCTGCGAACTGACTGATCTACAGGCTGATGTCGATCTCTCGCGTGCTTCACTCACTGTCACAGCGAACTTGAGTTGTAGTAAATAAAGTGAAGCGACGATCCCCTTTGTCATTGTATAAGATGATAATATTCCTTCATAGTCTTAAGATGTTCTCAGTATATTCTCAATATTTTTCCGATGTCATCGATCCTTGTTATCTGGAGTCGTCGCCGTTAGATCTACAGTGATCGCCCTTAGTAACCACAAATAACCACAAAACTACAAATAGTTTGCACTTCTTTCTCGTGGAACGGCTGAGACTCTCAGCTGCCAGTGTTAGTATCAGCTGCCAGTGTTAGTATCAGCTGCGCAAAGGACTGTTAGTGTCCTCCATAGAAGCAAACTCCGAGAAAAGCTCGGAGTTTCCTAATCAGAAAGGATGTGGTGCACATCACTGATGTCTCACACCATCTCTCAAGATTTTTTTTTGTTTTAATAAAGTGCAGTTTGTGTATGCTGCTCCATGTTTGTTTTCCATTTCCTCAAATATTAGGCTTGGTTTTAAATGAAAAAAATCTTCTACAAGTCTTTAACACTGTCAAAGTCAAGAGAATACCCTATGAAAAAACCGTAGGATAAGAACGAGAGAAAGATAAAGTGATTTGTGACTAATGACACCCTTACAGTTTTGAATTTCCTCTTTATTACAAAGCCCATCATCGTCTCTCGCCCCTAATGTACCCAGGGTACGCCTGGTGCACGTGAGCCTGGCGCTAACAGGTCAGAGGACGTAATGTAAAATGATAGACGCCAGGCACTCCTGTTAGTAATATACAAATATCCTTGTGCTTAATGAAGCACGTTGGTAATATTGATAGAATTGTGTAAAATTTCCTGATGATGAACAAAAAGATAAGATTTTTTTATTGCACGTGAAATGGATTGACCTGATTCCAAGTTTTAGAAATCTTTTGCATGATAGTAATCTTTTGTCCTAATTATCAAACAACTTTTGATGAAAAGAAAGCATCAAATGCACATATTCACCATAAGAAAAGCAGTCCTATGATTGTACTTTCAACACGCAGATGGTCGAATAATGTGCGATGTTCTCCCTGCCAAACTACATGGTAACACTTCTCTGACTTGCTATTTTCCTGAGGATGTCAGTAAAACGAGGAAAGAGTTCAGTGTCTATCGATACACAGATAAAAACAGTCCAGGTGAGTATACATATTCGCTCCTCCTTTTTTCTCTTTTTCCATTCAAATACTTTTGTGAAGCACATTTCAAAGCCTCAGATATTGTAGCCATGAATCCAGGACAATAAAACTATAAACAATGTAGCAATATCTTATCTCTTATCAATGCTTTTTTATATTCTGCAAAGATGATGTTCTGGACTGCTGGTGGATGTTGGAAAAAGTAGAGTGTCGACATGACCAGGGATACGAGTATAACAAAATGATATCTAATAAACTGTCACTAGAGATCCTAGAAGTTTCAGCTCCACAGGTGTACGCCTGTCAGCTACCTGGCTATGGACCCGAGTCCATTATCACCTGTGACCTCAAGGTTGAGCCAGGTGAGAACTTGTTTTACAGACCTACCTTAATAACTAGTACTTATCCTTGATTGACGATTCTTAACACATTTATATATTAATATATTCGTGAAGTATAGGAAAGTAAAATTACAGAATATTTGTATCACATAAAGTAAACTTCACATTATCATGATGATGATGATGATGATGATGATGATGACGACGACGTAAGGTCCTGCTCTTATCTGCGCGTTCCTATGTTACAGAAAAGACAAGCTGCCATGTTCCAAGTGTGAAGGAGAATGAACCGACAACATTCACATGTATCTTCAGTGTTGACCTCAGGGTCACGAGACAGGACGTCAAAGTCATCCATCAAAGCAACACAGGTAATAAAAATGATGATTTGGCTTCTTGACTCCGTCGTGATATCAGCTTCAAAATTTCAAACAATGAGTAAGCAAGTCACGTGAACAGCCCGGGATATTTATAAATCGACTCTTTGACACACTGTGTATAAAATGGCTCAGCGTGTCCCAGATGTTGCCAAATAATTGTATTAATAACTTAAACTTTCGAATTTTCCAAGAAACTGATGTCGTCAGCTGCACGTGGATAAACAAAGAACCATCCTGCACCTCAGTCCCGGGGTTTGAAGTAAACAACACAATCACTGATCGTCTGACAATCAAAGTACCCCGGGCTACTCTCGAGTACAATGGGACATACGTGTGTCACCTACAAGTCTCTCAGTCTGAACACTTTGAGTCATGTGACTTTATTGTAATGACAGGTACAGCTACTACACTGATTGCATGTAGAATAAAGAACATCATACAAGAGTCCATACAATGTCAATTTCTCTGAGATAATGTAATTTGACAAAATATAAACATCTTCCAAATTATGTTGTTATTCTGGGCCCTGATATTCAATGTTATTATTGAATACAACTAAGTATCCTGTTTTAGTTTCAGCTACTACCACACCAGTGGGAACTATCGTCGCTGTAACTGTTGGAGTAATAACAGCCGTGTTTGTTACCGTAACAGTGATCATCGCCTTCATCATCAGAAAACGCAGATCACGGTAAGGAAAAATAAATCATGCCTTCCATAGTTGTTTATGTCGGTGTGTATGTATGCCTTAGATTGTAAATATAAATCAGATAAACTCTTTAAGGTCGTTTCCATTGCTCAAATTTGTAGCCAAAATTATCTTTGTATATTTATTACTTACAGCAAACCATCGGAAGCGAAAAATCGTAAGGAAAAGAAGTCAATGATACAAACCGTATGAATTAGACACTTTTTTCTTTCGTTTGTTATTTTTATTGCTAAATATAACGTGCAATGTATAGAAAGATACGTGTCTTATTTATTAGTTTGTGTGTAATTTTTCAAAAACCATAATGATAAAGATACACGATTCACTTTACCAAACAGTATGAACTTTTAGATACATCGATAAAATAGAGATATAACGAGTTTTACTTGCACTGTTACATGTGAAGAAACAAAATATTTTTACATTATTTCTGCCCCCCCACAGGATGTCAATAAAACTACAAAGAACTTCTTGGCTGACCTCTCCAATGGTTTCCGGAAGACATATCCCGAGTATAACACAAAAGCCTATGTTGTGCCGCCGTTGTACTTCAATGACAACACATATGAACTGACCACCTTTGCTGGAGAAGACGTGTACGTCACCATTCCACCCGATCAACAAACTGTGAAGCACGACATGGCCATGGGTCGGGTCTTGAAAAATCTTAACCTTCTAGCAATTTTTGAAAGTGAAGTGATGTTTGTCATATCGCAGTTCGACTACAACAAGTACTTGGCTAATCCTACGGACGAGTTCGCTGATCACAGTTTACCAATGCCTGGTGAACTGAGGAAGTCTGACAAACACTACGGAGACTTTGACATCCTTATCATTCATCGACATCACGGGCTGGTGGTCGGGGTGGTCAAGACTTGTTCTGGTGGGTGTGAAAATAATGAGGTAGAGGTAAAGGATACACTCCAGACGGTGGTCGAGGAGCTGAAACAAGGCTGTAAACAACTGGACGAGGCAGAGAAAATGTTACAACATCTTCTGTCAGATCGCATAACTAATCAAAACCAACAAATGCAGGTTCAAAAATTATTAATTCTGCCAAATCTTTGGGAAGAACGTCTAAGGATTGTCCTGAATGAAGACCAAGATGTGGCACAAGTAAGTGTTTTGAAAAGAGCTTGATTCTTACCTATCTTGTTAAAGGATTTTTACTGAACTTCTTTGTTTTACTATTATTCTATTTCCGCGGAAGCAATACTCCATTGCGTATTTTATACTCGCCTTAACATTTTGCCAACTTTGTTTCATTAAGGTTTATTTGTGATTTTTTGCCTTTTCGAATAACGACAATATCAAAATAAACAGTATGTCTCTTTTTGTAAAACTTTAAAAACATCATTTGCGACAATACAATAAAGGTAAAATTTGGTTTATATTTACATATGTTTTTCTTATGCTAATTAGTTTTTCTTTACCTCATTTCTTACTAAATTGTGAACTTAAATTTCAGAATTTAAAGAAGTGCCTTGGATTTCCGGAGACTGCTGACATTTCTAACAAATGTCTCTGTTGCGATCATATGTGGAGTCCACATAGACAGCAAAAGATTAAAGACTGGTTCAACAGTCGATTTCCTGAAGCACGTGACAAAGCATTCGCTAGCGACAACGAGTATGCTGATATAGTTGCAAGGTAAAGTGTGGATAGCGATAATGATTATTAAATATCCTAAAATAGAAGGAGGGATCATTTAAAATTATCTTTATTGCGACCGCTTACTTCTCTTTTAGGTCATATTTGTAACAATCTTTTTTTTTAATTCCATTTCATTAAAAGATAACTTCGTTGATAATAACAGGTTCTGTGAAGCTGCAACCATTTGGTCTTTGAACATTCCGGATCATCAGAGTGGCATCCTGCCCAAGACACTGGAAGACTGGGTGTGGATGACAGGTGAGGTGTTCAACAAGCCAATACTACAGCTACAGCAGTGGGAGATACTAAACACAGACAGTCCTCGGGTCTTCCTCTCGGGGCCGCCAGCTTCAGGTAAGACGAGGATGCTGGTGTTGGCAGGCAAACGATGGATGTCCGAGGGTCACAAGGTTCACGTGGTTTCCACTGGAAGGAAGAGTCGAGCAGCAAGTCATGTGATTTACACAGAGCTGTCGATGGCCTCCAAAGAAATGTCAGGATCGTGTGAACTGATAACTTTCGAGAAAGAAGATACAAAAGAAAGGATCGACAAACTTTTGAAGCTTGCTAAAACTATGTACATCATAGCTGATGAGGCTTACAAGTGAGGTTTTATAACTTATACTTTACAACTTTAACTCTTAGTATTTAAGCTTTCTTAGACGATCTTTCCTGAACGAAGGCCTGAGCATTTCTGTCGTGGTTGTGGTGGTTGTGGTGGTGGTTGTGATATTTGGTGGTGTTGAATGTGGTGGTGGTGGTTTTGCTGGTGATAATTCATATTTCTTGGTAGCACAATTAAAACAACGCATTCTCATTACTATTTTTAGACTGGAAACAAAGAAGGACATATGAATATAATTAGATTAAACGTGTGTAGCTGTGTGACGTTTAGTAATCTGGTTTATTGCAGTGCTGAAAGCTCAAGTTTTAAGGATTTTGTTGATGGTCTCCAAAAGGTCCCAAATCTCCATCTATGGGCTGCCAGTTGTTTACCAAACATCGCCCCGCAGTGCTGCAAGCCTCACCTCCTTAAAGACAGTTTTACTTGTCCACCTGCAATCTTAGCGAGATATGATGTGTCAGAACTTGCCGCCAAGAATACTGTCGACTTTTGGAGGTATGACAGTAGAACCACAGCGCCCACGGATGGTCCGCCAGTAATAGAAGTTTACCATGATGACAAAGGTCACAATGGTGACTATCCACACGACTGCAAGACATGTGCCAACGAAGTCATGAAATTACTTCAAATCCTTTGCGTCATTAAACCAGGTACATGTACCTCAGACCTTTCTAACGTACATTAAATTTAAAATAAATCAAGAGAGATTGGATACTGAAACTAATAGTCTGCAAAAAATGGAATAATGAGGTAGTAAATCTCCAGAACTAGCGCATTTATTCGTTGGTGGGCTTATAGGAATTAGAAGTTCTAATTTACCAGTTTCTGTGTTGATTCTTTTGTGGGTAAGCAGGTAACCTAAGGAAAATGTTCTTTATTTCAGAAAATACAAATGCTGAGAAATAGAGACATCATTCTAAAAAGAAAAATGTTTAGACATATAATTACATATTACAAGATCTATAACAAAAATATTCAGCATATGTCATTTCCCTTTAATAGTAAAGCAGTATTTAATATCTGTTCTTATTATTTTATTTAATCAATGGCTTTGTATTTAGGTATACTTATATACACGCTCATTTAATTATACTTCTATTTATATACCTTTGCAAAACGATCGGTAATTTACCGAAATAGTCTTCAAAGCAAACTTGTGTACCTGAGTAGCTGTTAACGTTTATAGTGTGTGTGAGCAAACAGTCGCTCACAGGAGTAAAAATGTTCATTAAATTGCTGTCTTAACATAATTTGTAATAACTGTTCCTGCTCCTCTGCTTGTTTCTTGTAACAGTTGGTGCCAACCAAAGGGCCGAAGGACAGGCCAAGCTGTTGAGTAAAGACATCTTGGTTCTGTGTGAAAATGATGGAGAGACAGCTGTGAGTGCTGCACTGAAGGAGTCAGGAGTGAGTGTGAAGACAGTGGACGAACAGAACCGTGAACAAGTTTTTGAAGCCAACAACAATGAAGTGTGGGAAGCTAAGAGTGAACACATGTTTGGCATCAAACGGAAAGTCGTGATTTATGTAGAAGGAAATCCAAAGGACAAACACAAGATGCCTGTCAAACTCAAACGATTGAGAGGTCTCACCAGTGCAACATCTCAGCTGATCTGGTTGGTAGGATGTAAGAATTAAACAGTTTCTGCAGTGAAAGTGTATTTGTCTAACTGACAGACACTTTGTATTGGGTGACATTTAGCTCGTGTACATATATTGAGTGGATGTAAGAAACATGCATTAGGATTTGCATTCATTTAATCGCTTAATTCACTTAATGTGTTTACTATAATATGCTCTTCTATAGAATACATCATCACAGAGGATTGTGTCTTTATTTTTGTAGGTAACGTTGCAGATTCTGTTGTTGTTGTTGTTGTTGTTGTTGTTGTTGTTGTTGTTGTTGTTGTTGTTGTTGTTGTTGTTGTTGTTGTTGTTAGAACGGAGTTTCTTGTAACACAAATGAGCACATGAAAAGACTTCCAAAAGAATTTTTCTTCTGAACTTTCTCGGTTCCGCGTGCTAACAGAGAATATTTTCAGAAACCTTTATAGCAATACGTTCCTTATTGAATACAGTCGTAAATGTTAGAATGCGCTAAAAAGAGCAAATACATGCGCATTAGATATAAACATAATATATATTTACATAGCCAGAGCTATATTCGGTGACATATTTAGACCCATGTGTTAGTTATTTGTTTGGTGGATGCGCGTGTCGACACAGGTTGGTCCATGTTATTGTGTTATTGTATTCTTTGTAGCATTTGTTTCGGAGGACGGATAATGCTGATTCATAGGAAAGTTGTCAGAAAATAATGTCTTGTAAAACACAAATGTTTAATATTGACTTGCCACAAATTTATATTTGTATTTCAACACTCTTCGTTATCATCTTCGCCTTTGCTTATCTCTCCTACTGTAGTCAGCAATTTGTAAATTTTTGTTACTTTTGTATTTGTTGCTACAACTGCTTTTTTTACTCAAGTGCAGTAAGAGTGTCAGGCGTTGAAGCGTGATATATAAGCTATTTAACACTATTTTTACTACATTAACTGTTTTATTTAACAGGCTACTTAATAGATGATTATAATATGTTTATATAATCTTCTTAATACTTATCTGAGTCCATAAATATATATTATTTCAATACTAAATTTATAAACAATTGTATTCCTTAACACGTTTATTGAAAATATTTTAAGATGCTTAAGTCGTCTTTATTAGCCTATATTGACAAGAAACTTTGCCAGCAGGAATCCAAAAACTATAATAATCAACTTTAAAGAAAGTGCTTGCACTTCATCAGGTATCCAGGAGGTTAAGCCAATGATATAAGACTGTCAAAAGTTGTATGGAACCCCCACAAGCTGGTCCTTAAAGACTCCAGGTCGTCCTCCAAGTGTTGCTCTGTGCAAGTGACGGGAGATTACTCCGGTCGCTAGTACTACACCCTGGGTTGAATGTTCTGAATAAACCAGTCATTGTGTGTTTTTGACGAGGACGCCAGCTTTAGGGAAGATAATGATGCTTGTGATAGGAGGCATACGGTGGATGTCCAAGGGTCACAAAGTTCACGTGGTTCCGTTTCAATATTGAGACAACAGCCCGTTCTCCATACATCATTTGTGTATCAGGTTTTGAAATAAATTTTAAGACTCTCCGAGAGGCTCTCTAACATCACTACCAACGTATTGGTATCGTGAGAATGTCAGTATTGTTGAGAATGAAAACTCTTCTCTGTTATACAAGATATTTGTTCCTTTATCATTCAGTCTGTCATTGTAGAAGTCCTTTATACAGGTAAAAATTCAACATTTTTACTTCCATCTTTGTTGACTAATTGCGTGCTACTTTGCCTTTGAACCTACTTTACAGACTAGTGGCCACCTAAACAAAGACGGAAAATGAACTTATCTATTATTTCTCATTCGTAAATACCCGTGCATCATTCTTACTCTAAAATTAAACTTAATATCAGTGACTGAAATGATTATTACAATAACATGTAACTCACCATGTGAATCGCAGCAATGAAGGAAAGCCAAATGACAAACACGAAATGTCTGTCAACCTAAACCGATTGCGAGGTGTCACCAGTGCAAAATCTCAGCTGATCTGGTTGAAGAGACCTAGGAAGAGTAAAACAGTTTCTGCGATGAAAGTGTATTTTTCTAAGTCACAGACACTTTGTCTTGGATAGCAACAACAGTTAGGGAAGTTCAAGAAGTGTGGAGTAGTAAAGTAGGGACGGGCGGAGGTGGAGAACTCAATGTTTTATACTGAGCCAGGAGCATGGCGATAGCATAGCAAATAGATTCCACACGCAGAAGTTCGCAATAACAACAATAATAACAACTGTGCACATACAAAGACTTCGAAAAGAAATTTTTTTACAAATTTTCTAGGCCCCACGTGCTACCAAGGAATAATTTCACAAACGTTCATTGCATTACATTCCCCATTGTTCACAGTCGGAAATGTTACAATGTGCGAAAAAGAGAGCAAAAAAACATGCGCAATAGATATGAACAACAAATATATTTACATAGCCAGAGCTTGGTGACATATTTATACCCATGTGTTGACTATATGTTTAGTTTATGTTCTTGTCATCAACTGCTTTTTATTCAAGTGTAGTAAGCTTGCCATACGATGTAAACGTACTATATAAGCGTTTTAAACATTTTATTTTTACTAAACTGACATGTAATAGGCTACTTATGAGATGATTATAATACGTTTATTCGTTCTCCTTGATACTTTGATGTTGCCAGAAATATATATTATTTCAATACTACATTTATAAACAGTTGTATTCCTTAACACGTTCATTGAAAATTTTGTAAGACGTATTTCACTCTTATTAGATAAAGAGAGATAACAGCACCGGGATAGTGGAAGTACGCTTAGCACGGATAGGACTGGGACTCCCCTCACACGAGTCTTTACATCGTATATATTTGTATATTTTATGTTCAATAAATCTTTTTCTATACGTTACATCACAAGTCGAGTTTTTGTTTGAGGAACAGCAAGGATGAGGCTCGTGAGCCACCTGGTAAAGTGTGTGATCGGCGTGTGAGTATTGTACATGTGTTAGTCAAACAAGAGTTGTGAATCGTCCTGTTTGGTTATAGGTCGAGGTAAGACACATTTACAGACTGCAATTAATTTGATTATTTATCTATTATACCTTCGTAAAGTATTTTTGGAGACAATTTTGTACTTCCCATGAATGATTTCATAAATCTAAAAAGTTGGGAGGAATAAAGGTTCCCCAACCGTCTCTTCGAAGTGAAAGATGTTCTCACAGAAAAGCTGGCCCCGAAAAACCACTCGCTACCCATCGACCGTAATATTGTCAGTGGGGTTACCGAGGGAGGGATTGTGTACACATATCCAAGGGTGATAAATCCTCACCAAGTGTTTGCTACCTGGAAATATTGTGTTGTGGCTTGTACCACTTGTAATAGCTAGATGCTAAGTCGTTTATCAGCTAACCCTGACGTTTTGAAATCCCCGACCCCAGATATATATTTACCTGGTTTTTGCATAGCTTCTTGCAACTGTGTGTTCCTCTTTCAGTCCCACCACGTCCAACTGTCATAAGAAACAGAGTAAAGTCCCCTGTACACTAAAAACTGTAACCGATACCCCGCGTTTACCCGGTTACATTTGAACTAAAGCTTCAATTTTGAAGACGGTGATGGAGCTGTAGTATAGTAAGTAAAGGAATATAGAATATACAAGTGAAGGATCGAGTGAGGTATTTGTAGGTGAAACGACATGTAGTGGTTATGAGTCACACAAATAATTTGGTTTTCTCGCCATTCTAAGCTGAGCCAGATGAATGTATGTCTATATTAAAGATATATACAGCAAGTTTATGATTATGTAAATTTTAGAAAATTTCTTGTATAATCGTTCGAGCTATGTTTACTACCTCCCCCACCCCTCCCTGGCTTTGACTATTTTACCGTTTGGATGTGACATCGTTAGGTATTGACTTAGAGTCAAAGTAGATTAGCCGTCTGGTGCATCTAGTCATATATAGAGGGGTCTGTTTGTCCAGTGAATTTTGTGGTCTGTGATAGAGAGTATACACGACCAAGGCAATCGTTGGGTTCTTTATTGCAATGTCTTGAAAAGCAAATCAAGAAGTGACTGCCACAAGATAAGAGACAAGTTAAGAATAGGTTCTAGGCATAGTTCAACAAAGACAACCTTGGTGACATACCCGTACGAAACAACTAAACAATTTTTGAAAACCTCGACTTTTTCTGCGCACGGTTTGTTTGTTTAATCGTCCGTCTCTGTCGGAATCCATGTTGGCTATGTGAGGTAAGTTTTGAGCTTGAAATAATAACAACAACAGACGTTTGTTTTCTATTGTAGTGTTAATTTACACGAGTTTGTGTTTGTAGAAGGAAGTAGTCAGCAGTTGAGTACGCAAAGGTGACCAGCCTACACAAATTGTTTACTAAAAAATAAAATTAATTTTTTTTAAAAAACTATGCAATACAAGTCCTCGTTTGATCTTTTATTTGCTAGCAAAGCTATCTCACTTGTCACAAAATTGAATGAGTTCTGCAGGAATAAAGAGTTCAAGTACGACAGTAGTGAAAATATCCTACATACGAACAGTTTCTGTTTTTATGTTTCCCCAGTTTGTCCTTTGTCCATCGTTGCATCGATTATCTTCTAAGTTATCTTGAAGGATAGTCTTTAAGCTGGATTCATGCTTCGTGGTGTTATTTAACTCGGTCATCATCCTTGTCACCGTAACTATCATTTAATTGTGATTAATAAATATCATATTGTATGGTGAGACCTCTCACCGAGGAATATTAAAACGTGATAATTACTAATGGCACATAAAGTATATACCACCACAGTTCATTCTAATAAATACTAATTCCAGGCAACCCCTAATCTAGTCAGGGTTATGTATAAATAACTGCAATGGAATACATTCTCCTAGTAATCACGAAGCAGTAAAAGTAGGTCTGAGCTGTTACACTTTATTGCTACTTCCCAATGTTTGTGAACAACTTGTTGTGCTGTACTTCTTTCCTGTTTAAAGGTTTCGGTGTGGCTACAGAGATAAGGGAACTGTTCTGAGTCATGATAACCTCCAGCTAACATTAGCAAGATCTCTAAGAGAACGCTAGTGTGTGTCGGAAAAAAAAAAAAACAGTTTAAGTTGGCACAGGTCGGTTATTATTACTTTGTTTGGAGTCCATGAAATTTTACTTTAATGTCATCTTTTGTATGACAAAAGAATGTAGAAATAGATACAAGAATAAGTAATGCACTGAACACACATGGTAACCCTTCTGGACTACCTTTATACAGATCGTTTGATGTCTTAATGAAATATATATCCAGCAAAATTTGTATCGACATGGAAGTGGATACAAGCTCAGTGCGCAAATGTAACCTTCCCCGACAGAGTGAGTCCTAACTGGAAAACTTAAGAGATTTAAAATTTTTGAAATTAAAATATACAGCGTTGATCTTTTATTTCATAACAAACTTATTCTTAAAATCACAAAACTAAATAAGGCATTGAGGTTTAAAGTGTGCAAGTACAACAGCGGTAAGAAGGTTATAAATAGAGTAGTTGACCTCTTCACCTTTGTCTCAGTTCTTCCTTTGTCCACTTCAGTATCTCTTAATGGATGGTCTGAGAGCGTTAGGGCCGTGTCACGTGGTCTTTGCTCCTTGGTGTTGCTCACTTTCATTTAATGCCACTTCTTTCAGAGTGATATGCTATACAATGGAAGGAGGGGAAAGATCACGTGACATTTATACCTCTAGCACGTCATTTCCGCTTCGTCTCATTGTGTCTACTTTACTCTTGTGCCTTCAAATCTCATTGCATTCAAGGGCACCAGCACAAGGTCTGTAATTTTCTTGTTTTAATAAAATGTATCCGCTATCACTATATTTATAATTGGCTTGTAGTTATTGTATATTAATTGTAAGAATACATAGCAATGTCATTGACTATAATACGCAGTAATTATGTTTTAAGAGACATAAAAATATGAAATTCATTTCAGATCGTGTATTATTTTTGTTGTGGATATGACTGATGCCTCAAAAACTTTTTTTCTTTTTTAAACAGCAAGTCAATGATTATGCTTTGCTTGTGTATGCTGCTCCATGTCTGTTTTCTAGTTCCTAAGATATTAAACTTAGTTTCGAATGAAAGAAAAAAAAACACATCTTCTAAGAAGTCTTTAACAATGTCGAAATTAGGAGAATACCTTATGAATAAAAACCTTAGGTAAGAACGAGAGCAAGAGAAAACGACTTGTGACGAATGACACCCTTGCAGTTTTGAATTTTCACTTTATTTTCAACACGCAGATGGTCAAATAATGTGCGATGTTCTCCCTGCCAAACTACATGGTAACACTTCTCTCACTTGTTATTTTCCTGAGGATGTCAGTAAAACTAGGACAGACTTCAGTGTCTATCGATACACAGATAAAAATAAAAGCAGTCCAGGTGGGTCTACACATTTTGTCCTCTTGGTTTTCTCTCTCTCTCTCTCTCTCTCTCTCTCTCTCTCTCTCTCTCTCTCTCTCTCTCTCTCTCCCTCCAGTCAAATATTTTTAGAAGCATAGCTTTAGAAACTATAGCTATGAATATATATATATACACCAGAGCAACAAAACTATAAACATTGTAGCATTATCTTTTACGTCATAAATGTTAATTTCTGATCTGCAAAGATGATGTCCTGGACTGTTGGTGGATGTCGGAAAAAGTAGAGTGTCGACATGACCAAGGATATGAGTATAACAAAATGATATCCGATAGACTGTCACTGGAAATCCTAGAAGTTACAGCTCCACAGGTGTACGCCTGTCAACTACCTGGCTATGGACCCGAGTCCATTATCACCTGTGACCTCAAGGTTGAGCCAGGTGAGAACTTGTTTTATAAACCTACCTTAATAACTAGTTCTTATCACTGAGCAACGGTTCTTAACACATTTATATATTGATATGCTCGTGAAGAATAAGAAGTAAAATTACAGATTATTTGTATTATATAACGTAAAGTTTACAGGATGACGACGACGACGACGACGATTGACGATTGATGATTGATGATGATGATTGATAATTGAGGATGTTGCTGCTGCTGCTGCTGCTGCTGATGATGATGATGATGATGATTACGCAAGGTTCCATTGTAATGTGCGCGTTCCTATGTTACAGATAAGACAAGCTGCCATGTTGCAAGTGTGAAGGAGAATGAGCCGACAACATTCACATGTACCTTCAGTGTTGACCTCAGGGTCACGAGAGAGGAAGTCAAAGTCATCCATCAAAGCAACACAGGTAATAAAAATAATGATTTTGCTCCTTGACCCTATCAGGATATCAGCTTCAAAATTTGAAACAGTTCGTAAGCAGGTCACGTGAACAGCCCGGGACACTTATAAATCGCCTCTTTAACACACTATGTATAAAACGGATCAGAGTATCCCAGATGTTGCCAAATAACATTAATATAATATAATATATTAATAACTTGAACTCTTAAATCTTTACAGGTACCGAAGTCGTCAACTGCACGTGGATAAATGAAGAACCATCCTGCACCTCAGTCCCGGGGTTTGAAGTAAACAACACAATCAATGATCGTCTGACAATCAAAGTACCCCGGGCTACTCTCCAGTACAATGGGACGTACGTGTGTCACCCACAAGGCTCACAGTCTGAACACTTTGAGTCATGTGACTTTATTGTAATGACAGGTACAGCTACTACACTGATTGCATGTAGAATAAAGAACATCTCACACGAATCCATAAGATATAAAGTGTGATTTTTCTCTGAGACAGTGTACTTTGATTAAATATAAATATCTTCCAAACTACGTTGTTATAGTAGGCCCTGATATTAATTGTTATTATTGAATATTACCAACTATCCCGTTTTAGTTTCAGCTACTACCACACCAGTCGAAACTATTGTTCCAGTGACTGTTGGAGTAGTAATAGTCATGTTGATTCCTTTAACATTGATCATCGTCTTCATCATCAGGAAACGCAGATCGCGGTGAGGAAAAATAAATCATGCATTCTAGTTGTTAATATGTGTGTGTGTGTGTGTGAATCGACGTGTTACAGTGTGCCTTAAGTTGTAAATACAAATCAGATAAATCCTTTTAAGTCGTTTCAATCGCTAAAATTTGTAGCAAAAATTATATTGGTATACTTTTTGCTTTCAGCACACGATCAGAAGACATAATTCGTGATGAAGAGCAGCTAATGATAGAAACTGTATGCATTAGATACTTTTTCTTCCTTTTGTTATTTTTTGTTGCTTAACAAAACACCCGCTTTAGAGAAATATTCACATTGTTATATATATATATAAGTAATGTTTAAATCATAATGATAGACGGTTAACTTTACACAACAGTATGGGCTTTTATAACATCGATAAAAAAGACTGAAACAAAACGAGTTTTGCGTGAATAATTAAATGTATCACATTATTTCCAGCTGTTGCTACTTCAGCCCCCACAGGATGTCGAAAAAACTACAAAGAACTTCTTGGCTGACCTCTCCAATGGTTTCCGGAAGACATATCCAGAGTTTGACACAAAAGCCTATGTTGTGCCGTCGTTGTACATCAACACAAACACATATGAAGTGAAAACTTTTGCTGGAGAAGACGTGTACATCACCAGGCCACCCGACGATGAACAAACTGTGAAGCACGACATGGCCATGGGTCGGGTGTTGACAAGTCTTCACCTTCTAGCAAAGCACGGGAATGAAGTGATGTTTGTCATATCACAGTTTGACTACGACAAGTACTTGGCTAATCCTAGGAAGGAGTTTACTAATCATAATTTACCAAGACCTGGTGAACTGAGGAAGTCTGACAAACACTACGGAGACTTTGACATCCTTATCATTCATCGACATCACGGGCTGGTGGTCGGGGTGGTCAAGACATGTTCTGGTGAGTCAACACAAAAGGTAGAGGAACCAACCGACATGGTGATCGAGGAGCTGCTACAAGGCTGCACACAACTAGACGAGGCAGAGAAAATGTTACATCATCTTCTGTCCGATCCAATGAGTAATCAAAACCAACAAATGCAGGTTCAAAAACTTTTAATCTTGCCAAATCTTTCAGAAGAACGTCTGGAGGGTGTACTTAATGAAAACCAAAATGTGGCAGACGTGAGTGTTTCAAAAATCGCTTAATTATCTTACCGTTTTTTTAAGATTTGTTTTGAACTTTACACTGTGTTTCTTTTTTCTCTTATTCGATTTTCGAGTGAGCACTGCAATTCCAATGCGTATGTCACACTCAACTAAACGTTTTGTCAACTTTTTTCCTGGTA
Source organism: Pomacea canaliculata (assembly GCF_003073045.1). Classification (NCBI taxonomy): domain Eukaryota; kingdom Metazoa; phylum Mollusca; class Gastropoda; order Architaenioglossa; family Ampullariidae; genus Pomacea; species Pomacea canaliculata. The sequence continues at coordinate 7,062,149 of NC_037600.1, forward strand.
AAGATTTTTCTGTGCTTTCTGGGCTGTATTCTCGGATAATAAAAATAACAAAAACATTTGGTTTTTTTTTTGAAAATTTTGAAAAGCGTTATTTGCAACTAACGCTAAAATGTAAAAATTGAATTTATATTTACGTGTCTTTTTCTTACTTTAATTACTTTTTCATTTACTCATTTGTGGATAGATTGGGGCTATGAATTCTGAATTTTTAAATTTCAGACTTTAAAGGAATTTCTTCGATTTCCGGACACTGGTGTTTCTAAAGAATGTCTCTGTGGTGATCATCTGAGGGGTTCAAAAAGAACCCAAAAGATTAAAGACTGGTTCAACAGTCGATTTTCTGAGTCACATGACACAGCATTTACTAGCGATGATGAGTTCGCTGCTATAGTTGCAAGGTAAAGTGTGAATAACGATAACGACTATTAAAAACCTAAAATAGAAGAAGGGATGATTAAAAATTATCTTCATTGTGACCGATAACTTCTTTTGGATTGAGCCCGCATAACAGTCTATAGCACTAAGCTAACTGTTTTTGTATAAAGTTTAATATTTCAATTTTTTTTGTTAAAAATTTTAAAATGTAATATCTTTATCAACAGCATCAGCGTCTTACCTAACACTTTACACAGTCAATAGAGGTTAAAATGAAACGAATTTTTTTTTTAGTTCAAAATTCATTGTATTTGTAATAATCTTTTATTTCATTCTTTGTTTCATTAAAAGATCACTCATTTGTTAATGATTCAGGTTCTGTGGACCTGCAATTAGTTGGTCTTCAAATGTTCTGGATCATCAGAGTGGCATCCTGCCCAAGACACTGGAAGACTGGGTGTGGATGACAGGTGAGCTGTTCAACAAGCCAATACTACATCCCCAGCAGTGGCAGACACTAAACACAAACAGTCCTCTGGTCTTCCTCTCAGGGCCGCCAGCTTCACAAAATGTCTGTCAACCTAAGACGATTGCGAGGTGTCACTAGTGCAACATCTCAGCTGATCTGGTTGAAGAGACGTTAGAAGAACAACTAGTACCTGCTTCAGAAGTCTGTATTATGTCTAACTCACAGACACTTTGTATTGGGTGACAACCAGCGCGTTTATATATCTTCAGTGTATGTAAGAGATCTGTGTAAGGATTTGGATGAATGATGTGTGTAAGGATTTGGATGAATTTAATAATTACTGAGTAGAAACTCTGTCACATTAAACTCAATAAATGTCACCGTATTAAATTATATCTATTTTGTTTTCTGTAAAACGCTTTCCTATAGAATGCATCACGACAGTGGATTGTGCTTCTATTTTATAGGTAACATTAAAGGGATTCTAAAGGCAAAATAAAACTGCTTAGAATGGCGTAAAGAGTTGCTGTCTGCTGGCGGAGCACATGTCCAGTCCATCGCCAACGCCTTCGTTGAACCTGTGTGGTGATGGACTCGGTTTCCTACGAGCTATATAACCTATAAGCAGCTGAACATAATTATTAAATTTGCAGAAAAAAAAAGACAGACTGATCAGTATATCTATTCAAGACCTTATTGTAACTGTCATTAGGTTATCAATGTCTAGTTTTTTTATTATGTTAGAAAAGGAGCGGGTGTCTGTCCACGACCAGGTGATTGGCGGCAACGGGAGCCTCTCTCTGTTCAAAAGACTCGTTAAAAAGTTAAACTAAACGCAGGAGCTTCCTTGTCGGGTTCCAATCTACTAAAGTAACACCCTCTGATGGATAAATTGCCATGTCATGTGCTGCACCTGATAGTTCCACTTGGGTGAGTTTGCTGAGCCACGCTTTCCTCTCACCTCATAGATATACAATAGGCAGGAAACGTATACATTTCTTGTGTATGCTAGTAGGGTAAATACTTGGTAGATATCCTCCAACTATTTCATAGAAGGACTTGCCTCCGCCTTTTGCCGTGGGCTGAGCGTTGAATCCGTTTCATAACTATCAAACTAAGATGCTTTTGTCCCGGAGTTTTCCATTTTGCCCTGAAACAGCGGCTTTCATTCTCTACATAACTAGGGGAATATAGACAAAGTTAGTGAATGATCAAGTAAGGTATTAATACTTTGAACTTTGCCATAGTAGTGGCTGTAAGTCACCTTAACCATTTCATGCGGTAACCCTTGTGGTCTAGCTTGAGTCAGATGGCTTGATGTCTAAGTGAAATGTATATTCATTAAGACATTGTGTAGTATGTGGTCGTTGGCTGCCTACTTCCCAGTCACCTCGAACTACATAAAAGGGTTGAAACACGAATACCGGGAATAAGTGAAACAAGAAACTCTATCCTATAAATAGGTTCTAGGTAAATCCACAACATGGCGTGGTTCTCCTAAACTGAAGACTGGTGTCAGTAATTTTCGAAAAGAAAAACAAGAAGAAGCCTTCTGCACACAATTTGTTTAAGCTTTAGGTTCGTGAGGTGAGTTTTGAGTTTATTATTATACTAACAACAGATAATATTTTTGCCATAATGAAGACGACGCTTTTGACGAAGGAGGTGAGGGAATTGATATTTTATGCTGAGCCAGCAATGAGGGTGGTATCATTGAAGACAGCCAGCCTGTGAAGAAGTGGAACAAAGGAAGAAAGAACAGCTTGCCTAAGACGAATCTGTGCCAACGGACCACCTCGCTTTTATACAGTATAGCAAATAATATCACACAACAAGGAAACCTATCATTAGAAAGAAAAAAGCTTTCCAAATAATAGCCCTGGGAAGAGCATTAAATATCATGTGCTTCTTCTTTTGAAATAGTTACAAGCATAGAATTAGCACAGTAGCCACAATAACTGTCTAACTTCTCTGTAAATTTTACTGTTTCTACATATGGGTCAATATTCTCATTCCGTTATCGAGATAATTTGACTTCAATAGAAATAAAAACACATTTTTATTTCTTTTCATGGCTTTTGTCATTATCCTAATCAGCCTAATCGCTTCATGCTCAGTTCTAGAATGTTCTTTCTACATGATGACTGTGGCCATGGCAGATGATATTTTGACTCTGGATGTTGTTTACTTATATTTAATGCCACTATTTCAGAGTGACATCCTATACAATGGAGGGAGGTGAAAGACCACGTGACTTTTATACTTCTAGCACGTCATCTCCGCTTCGTCTCATTATGTCTACGTTACTCTTTTTCCTTCAAATCTCATTGTGTTCAAGAGCCTCAGCACAAGGTCTGTAATTTTCTCGTCTCAGTAAATTTTATCCCGTATTAGCAAATTTATAATTTCCTCCTTGTTATTGTATAGGATTTGTGAGAATGCATAGTAATTTCATTGAATATAATACGCAGTAATTATGTTTTGTTCAAGAGACATAAAAATATGAAGAGATTTTTTTGTAATCTTAATCGGATTGTGTATTTGTGTGGTGCACATGACTAATGCCACATACCATCACTCAAGATTTTTTTTCTTTAATAAGCAGCACGTCAGTTATTATGATTAGTTTGTGTATCCTGCCTTATGTTTGTTTTTCATTTCCTAAAATATTAGGCTTAGTTTTGAATGAAAGAAAAAAGGCTTTAACACCGTAAAAGTCAGGAGAATACCTTATGAAAAAAAACCGTAGGGTAATAATGGGAGAGAGAGAGAGAGAGAGAGAAAGCGACTTGTGACGAATGACACCCTTGCAGTTTTGAATTTCCTCTTTATTACAAACCCCAGCATGTACCCTAATGTACCCAGGGTAGGCCTGGTGTACATGAACCGTGCAACGAAGACAGGTTACAGGAGTAATATAATGTGACAGACGCCGGGCACTCCAGTTAGTAATATACAAATACTCTTGTGTATTAATGAAGCAAGTTGGTACTATAGTTACAATGCTGTAAAATTTCTTGATGATGATAAACTAAAGGATAAGATTTTATTGCATGGTGAAGGTATTGACCTGATTTCAATTTTTGGAGACATTCTGGATAATAATAATCTTTTATCCTAATGATTAAAACACCTTCGATGAATAGAAAGCATCAAATGTGCATATTATTATATGAAAAGCAGTTCTATCATTTCATTGTCAACACGCAGATGGTCAAATAAAGTGCGATGTTCTCCCTGCCAAACTACATGGTAACACTTCTCTCACTTGTTATTTTCCTGAGGATGTCAGTAAAACTAGGACAGACTTCAGTGTCTATCTATACACAGATAAAAGCAGTCCAGGTGAGTATACATATTCTCTCCTGTTTTGTTTATCTTTTTCCAGTCAAATACATTTCAAAAGCACATTTAAAAGCTTTAAAAACTGTAGCCATGAATATCTATATATATAATTATATACAACAGGGCAATAAAACTATAAACACTTGTAGCATTATCTTTTATCTGATAAATGTTGTTTTCTCATCTGCAAAGATGATGTTCTGGACTTTTGGTGGATGTTGGAAAAAGTAGAGTGTCGACATGACCAGGGATACGAGTATAACGAAGTGATATCCGATAGACTGTCACTGGAAATTCTAGAAGTTTCAGCTCCACAGGTGTACACCTGTCAACTACCTGGCTATGGAGACAAATCCATTACCACCTGTGACCTCAATGTACCTACCTTAATAACGAATTCTTATCACTGAACGACGATTCTTAGCATATTTATATCGATATAATCGTGAAGTATGAGAAAGTAAAATTACAGATTATTTGTATTACATAACGTAACGTGCACATGATGATTGATGATGAAGGTGATGATGACGATAATGATGAATTTTCTTCAGTCAGAAGATCAGTACGCAAGGTCCCGTTCTAATGTGCTCGTTCCTGTTTGTTACAGATACGACCTCATCTTGTCATGTTACAAGTGTGAAGGAGAATGAGCCGACAACATTCACATGTACCTTCAGTGTTGACCTCAGGGTCACGAGACAGAACATCAAAGTCATCCATCAAAGCACCACAGGTAATAAAAATAATGATTTTGCTCCTTGACCCTGTCATGTTATATACTTCGACAAAATATAATCATCTTCCAAACTAAGTTGCTATACTAGGTCTTGATATCAAATGTTATTATTGAATATAACTATCCTGCTTTAGTTTCAGCGTCTAACACACCAGTCGGAACTATCATCGCTGTGACTGTTGTAGTTATAATAGTCAGGTTGGTTACTGTGACACTGATCATCGCCTTCATCAGGAAACGCAGATCGCGGTGAGGAAAACTAAATCATGCTTTAAGTTGTTTATGTTTGTTTGTGTGTACACGTGAGCGCGCGCCTATGACTAAATACAAATCAGATAAACCCTTTAAGGGCGTTTTAATTGCTCAAATTTGTAGCTAAAATCATATTGGTATATTTATATTGCTTACTTACAGGAAACCATCAGAAGAGAAAATGTTGGTGAAGGGCAGCCTATGATACAAACCGTATGCATTAGACACTTTTTTCTTTCTTTTGTTTTTTATTCTTGCTAAATATAACGCTCACTTTATAAAAATATTTATGTCTTATTTATAAACTTTGTGTATAATTTTAAATAATCATAATGATAAAGATAGACGGTTGACTTTGCAAAACAGTATGATCTTTTAATACATCAATAAAATAGACATAACGAGTTTTAATTGCACTGTTACACGTGAAAAAACAAATTATGTTTACATTATTTCAGCCCCACAGGAAGTCGATAAAACTACAAACAACTTCTTGGCTGACCTCTCCAAGGTTTTCGGAAGACATATCCCGAGTATAACACAAAAGCCTATGTTGTGCCGTCCGCTGTACTTCAATGACGTCACATATGAAGTGAACACCTTTGCTGGAGAAGACGTGTACGTCACCAGGCCACCCGATCAACAAACTGTGAAGCACGACATGGCCATGCGTCGGGTGTTGACAAGTCTTCACCTTCTAGCAAACTTTGGAAAGAAAGTGATGTTTGTCATATCGCAGTTTGACTACGACAAGTACTTGTCTAATCCTAGAAGGAGTTCACTAAACACAATTTACCAAGACCTGGTGAACTGAGGAAGGACGACAAACACTACGGAGACTTTGACATCCTTATCATTCATCGACATCACGGGCTGGTGGTCGGGGTGGTCAAGACATGTTCTGGTGGGGGTCACAATCAAAGGGTAGAGGATACACCCCAGACGGTGGTCGAGGAGCTCAAACAAGGCTGCAAACAACTGGATGAGGCAGAGAAAATGTTACAACATCTTCTGTCAGATCGCATAAGAAGTCAAAACCAACAAATGAAGGTTAAAAAATTATTAATTCTGCCAAATCTTTGGGAAGAGATTTTGTGGGATGTCCTTAGAAAAAAGGAAAACAAAAATGTGGCAGAGGTAAGTGTTTTAAAAAGAGCTTATGTCTTACCTGTCTTGTTAAAGATTTACTGAACTTATTTGTTTTACTATTATTCGATTTCCGCAGAGGCAATACAACTCCAATGTGTATTTTACACTCGCCTTAAATTTTGCCAACTATAATTCATTAAAGTTTTTTCTGTGCTTTGTTTAAAGTTTTCAAATAACTACAATATTTAAAAAAATAGAATGTCTCTTTTTGTAAAACTTTAAAAACATTATTTGCGACAATGCTTAAACGTAAAATTACATTTATATTTACATTGTTTTTCTTACAGTAATTACTTTTTTTTTAACTCACTTGTGACTAAATTGTGAACTTAAATTTCAGAATTTAAAGAAGTGTCTTGGATTACCGGAAACTGCTGACATTTCTAAAAAATGTCTCTGTGGTGATCACATGTGGCGTCCAAACAGACCCCAGAAAGATTAAAGACTGGTTCAGCCGACGATTTTCTGAGTCACGTGACAAAACACTCACCAGCGACGACGAATACGCTGATATAGTTGCAAGGTAAAGTGTGAATAAGGACAACGACTATTAAAAACTCTAAAATAGAAGAAGGGATAATTTAAAATTATCTTTATTGCAACCGCTGACTTCTTTTTTTAGGTCGCATATGTTACAATTTTTTTAGTCTATTTTATTTAAAGATAATTCCATTGATAATGACAGGTTCTGTGGACCTGCAACCATTTCGTCTTCAAATCATCAGAGTGGCATCGTGCCCAAGACAATGGAAGACTGGGTGTGGATGACAGGTGAGCTGTTCAACAAGCCAATACTACATCCCCAGCAGTGGCAGATACTAAACACAAACAGTCCTCTGGTCTTCCTCTCGGGGCCGCCAGCTTCAGGGAAGACGAGGATGCTGGTGTTGGCAGGCAAACGATGGATGTCCGAGGGTCACAAGGTTCACGTGGTGTCCACTGGAAGAAAGAGTCTGGCAGCAAGTTACATGTGATTTACACAGAGCTGTCGACGGCCTCCAGAGAAAAATAATTTCAGGATCATGTGAACTGATCACTTTCGAGACAGAAAATATGAAAGAAAGGATCAACAAACTTTCGAAGCTGGCTAAACCTGTGTACATCATAGCTGATGAGGCTTACAAGTGAGATTTTGTAACTTATACTTTGACACTTTGAGTCTTAGTATTTAACTCTTATTAGACGATCTTTGCTTGAATGAAGTGGTGCCTGGATATTTCTGTGGTGGTAGTTGTTTTTAGTGGTGGTTTTGGTGGTGATAATTCATATTTTGGAGAGCACAATTAAACAAATGCATTCTCATTACTATTTCTAGACTGCAAACAAAGATGCACGCAGTAATATTCTTAAAATAAACGTGTGTAGCTGTGTGACATAAAGTAATCTGGGTTTGTTTGGGTTTTTTTTGTTGGGGTTCGGGTTTTTTGCAGTGCTGAAAGATCACGTTTTCAGAATTTTGTCGATGGTCTCCTAAAGAAAGTTCCAAAACTCCATCTATGGGCTGCCAGTTGTTTACCAGACATCGCCCCACAGTGTCGAGCATTTTAAAGACAGTTTTACCTGTCCACCTGCAATCTAGCGAGGAAGGATGTGTCAAAACTTGCCTCTGACAATGCTGTCGCCACCTGGCGGTATGACAGCAGAACCACAGCGCCCACGGATGGTCCCCAGTAATGGTTGTTAACCATGATGGCGAAGGACACAATGGTGACTATCCACACGACTGCAAGACATGTGCCGACAAAGCCATGGCAATACTTCAAACCCTTAACATCGTAAACCAGGTACGTGTATACTGCAGACCTCTGTAATATACATTGAAATAAATTAAGAGAGATTGAATTTCGAAACTAGTAGTTGGCAGAAAAAGGAAAAATGAAGTATCAAAAATCCAGAACTAGCGCATTTATCCCTTGGTGAGCTTCCTCAACATAATTTGTTATTACTGTTGTTGCTCCTCTGTTTGTTTCTTGTAACAGTTGGTGCCAGCCAAAAGGTAAAGGACAACCAAGCTGTTGAGTAAAGACATCTTGGTTCTGTGTGAAAATGATGGAGAGACAGCTGTGAGTGCTGCACTGAAGAAGTCAGGAGTGAGTGTGAAGACAGTGGACGAACAGAACCGTGAACAAGTTTTCGAAGCCAACAACAATGAAGTGTGGGAAGCTAAGGGTAAACACGTGTTCGGCATAAAACGGAAAGTCGTGGTTTATGTTGAAGGAAAGCCAAAGGGCAAACACAAAATGTCTGTCGACTTCAAACGATTGCGAGGTGTCACTAGTGCAACATCTCAGCTGATCTGGTTGACAGGACCAAGAAGAGTAAAAAAACTTCTGCACAGAAATTGTATTTGTCTAACTGACAGACACTTTGTATTGGGGGACATCCAGGGCGTGTACATATATTTTAATATTCACTCATAGGAAAGTTGTCAGAAAACATTGTCTTGTAAAGCACAAATGCTTAATGTTGACTTGCCACAAATTTATATTTGAATTTCAACATTCTTCATTACAATGTTCGTCTTTCCTTGTCTCTCCTACTGTAGTCCGCAAACTGTAAATTTTTGTTACTTTTGTATTTGTTGCTGGATGTCCAAAGGTCACAAAGTTCACGTGGTTTCGTCTTCAATACTGAGTCAACAGCCTGTTCTCCATACATCATTTATGTATCAGGTCTTTTAATAAATTTTAAGACTCTTCGAGAGGCTCTCTAACATCACTGCCAACGTATTTTATCGTGAGAATGTCAGTATTGTTGAGAATGAAAATCTTTCTCTGTTATACAAGATATTTGTTCCTTTATCATTCAGTCTGTCATTGTAGAAGTCCTTCATACAGGTAAAGATTCAACATTTTTACTTCCATCTTTGTTGACTAATTGCGAGCTACTTTGCCTTTGACCCTACTTTACAGACTAGCGGCCACCTAAACAAAGAAATCAACAATGAACTCATGTATTATTTCTCCTTCGTAAATACCCCGTGCATCATTCTTACTCTAAAATTAAACTTAATATCAGTGACTGAAATGATTATTACAAAAACTCACTTTTGAATCGCAGCAAATGCAGTAAAAGGATACAGACTTATGTACAACAAAGAAGCAATTTCAGAGCTGGACATATTTGTTAAGAGTTATCCTAGTCAGAGAGTTATCCTAAGAAATTACTAGGAGCACATTTTTGTTTCCGAAAATAAATCAAAATGGTTGAAAAAGCTAAGTCAGGGCAGAGATAGTCAGGCTGAAGTAGGCTTCACCATACCTGTGATGGCTGTGGTTCTGTGACGGGGTAGACGAAGCTGTTTCTCAGAAACTGATTTTTTTTTTTGCGATTGCATGAGCATATGTAGATAACATTTTCGACATCATGTGACCCCACATTTCTGGCGAGAAGACACAGACGACACTCCTCTTTACTAGCTTACCTTGACTTGCACTGGACAGACAGGTCAGTTGCATTCTCATCTTTTTAAAATATTTTATAAGATAGCCACTATCAGCCGTCTCAGGTAGTAGTTATAGTAGGGTGGAAGAAGTAGTAGTAGCTTCATAGCTTCACGACATTCAGACAACAGTCAAAGTAAATTGTTTACAACCACAAAACTTACTCCATGCTGTGACGAACTTACAGTGCAAGCTGAGGAAAGTCTTATCATCTTATCATACAAACATCCCATTACTCATTTTTTTCTGTGTCAACCCCAATGCAATTCTTGTAAGTGTGTTATCTGTTGTCATGATGTTCTACATTGTTTTACTCGCACAATAGTTTTTCTCCAGTCACTTCAAACTTTAAGTCTGTTTTCAGGTTGACATTCAGTATGTTGAACACGGACTTCGTGTCCCGCAGATATTTTCTTCGCATCGCTGTCTCTGCTGTTTTCTGGATTATTCATGGCTCATTACATGCAAAATCATCGGCACAAGGTCGGCAATACTTACTAAAATAATATAGTTCTATAAAAACATGCGTACACACTCGCAAACACACACACACAAAGAGAGATGTTTATTTGTAAATCACTGAAGTTTTCAGAGAATACAATTACTTCTATTTCAATAATATACAGTAGTTGATTTTGTGATAACAATTCCAACACTCAATGACAACAATTTACATTAATTGGTTTGTATTGATTCACAATACTTTCCTTGTAAATAACACGAAAACTTTTCTTTTTACCACAATACAATTTTCTTTACAAAATCTCTCTTTTATTCTCCCGATGTGAGTGTAATTTTGAAGATGACAGACAAATATATAAAAATTTTTAAAATTATTCAGCAGACTGCTCGTTATCTCTCTATATATATATATACAAACAGTAAAGTATCATGAAATTTATTCACTATGGTTGATGTCTGATAAAAGTTTCACTAAAAATAAGAATAATAATCTCAGTTATTTGCTGTTATTTAATTATTTACTTTCCCGAAATACAGAAGTCAAAATCTCTTGTAATGTGCCGTCCGTCCGACTACATGAAGACACCTTCCTGACCTGCTTTCTACCTGAAGATGTTGGTCAAACCAAGAAAGATTTTACTGTTTACAAGTACAGCGACAGTGAGACTCCAGGTTTGCATGCATGTTGTCTCCTTCTCTCCTTCGTTTGTTTTTTCTGTTTCCTGGTAAATAGGATGTCAATGTTGTTATGGAAGTGGCAATTTAATTGGTTGTGGGAAACGTTTGGCAAAGAAAATATGTGAATAATAAAATGAAAATAAAAAAGTGATAACGAAGTAACAGTCGTGATAATTTAATGTTGATTTTTGTCTTTTTGACTGGCAAGATGCTGTGTTGGACTGCTGGTGGTTGTCTGGAATCCTCGACTGCTTTGTGGCAACAGGATACAGGTACGACAAGCAGGTATCCAACAAACTGTCGCTGGAGATTCCACGAGTTTCATCATCACATGTTGGCACCTACGCCTGTCAGGTCGCTAGCTACCCACCTGACCTCATTAACCTCTGTGACCTCAATATCTTCTCAGGTGAGGTATGAGCTTAATGCATCTTGACTAAATACAATCAAAACCAATACTTTATTTCAGATGTCTTCCCAGGAATTATACTAACAGGTATGATGATGAATAGAGTTCTGTGATTTCAGAAGGGAGATCACTCTGCGAGATTCCATCTGTCAAAATAAATTCACAAACTGCGCTGACGTGTTACTTTCCTCAGGACCTCAGAAAGTCTCGAACTGACTTCTCTGTCTCTCACCACTCCACACCTGGAGATACAGGTAGTACACTCTATCCTCGATTATTATTGCTTAAATTAGAGTTACTTTTTCTTGGAATACGAATTAATAAAAGGTGAAAATTCTGAACGGTGACAAAGGCAGTCCGGCAACTTGTATTTATTGGTTTCGCTAGATGAACAAATAGATGAATGTTTACAAGTCTCGTTAATTTGTGCATTTTTCTTCATTTTATTTATTTTATCAGCTCTCAGAGTAATGTGATGTATTTTTGTACAGAAACAGTGTTAACATGCCAGTGGAAAGCTGACTTTCTAAGCTGCAGCGTATTATCAGGCTACGTGTTCGACAACAAAGTGACCTCTCACTTGACCCTCAGCATTCCCAAAGCACGAAAAGACCATGAAGGGACATACAGCTGTCAGACAGAGGGCGCTGTCTCTCTTCCTTTTAAAAACTGCTCCTTCTCTCTCAAAAAAGGTAATAATTTATTGAGCTACTGCTACCCTATGAATTACAAACTACAACCGTTTAGACATTGCTGTTGTTGTCGTCGTCGTCGTTGTTGTTGTGTGTTACTTTCTGAAGTCGCTAATATTCTAAATAATGTCTTTTTATTAACATGCAAATCAGTCATTTACCAAATATCTGTAAATGCTCTGTAGCTGTACCGTTATAAGTACTTTAAGCTTGTTGCACCTTTGCTCTGTTTCAGAGACAATGTCTACATGCAGTGCTGCAAGTGTCCACGAGATGGAGTCAGCAACACTGAGATGTGACTTTAGTGCTGACATCAGTCTGACCCGTCAGAATGTCCATGTGATCCACTTCGATGGTCGAGAAAACAAAAGTAATATAAATAACATAAATATACCCGTACACATAATTAAGTTTGATATAATTTTATTTAATATAATACTATTCTAAATATTATAAATACATTTAATCGCTTATTTATGCCTAGGTACCAATGTCCTGAACTGCACGTGGGAAAAGGACCAACCGTTCTGCTTGACCGCACCGGGGTTCGAGTTCAACAACACTGTCACTGATCATCTCGTCATCACGATACCCCGGGTCACACCCGATCATAACGGGACATACGTCTGTGACCTGCAAGGCGTTCAGTTCGAAAACTTTGAGTTGTGTAACTTTGTTGTAATATCAGGTATAAAAATCTATATTTACGATATAGAATGATTGAATGATTAACAATCCAAAACCAATTAGTCTTTTCATAGCATCTCTACTCCTACTGTTGTCTTATTTTAGTCGTAAACAAAAATACTCAAACGAAGTAGATAGAAATATTCTTCAGTATCTTAGACTGCTGACACCTGTCAGGAGAAGTAATAAGATGCTTGACTGTCAGCTTCAGGTGTTTCCCTCCTCACCGGATCTTTCATTGCTGTGACCGTCAGCTGTTATCGTTATGTTGATTCCTCTAACACTGATCATCGTTATCATCATACTCAAACATAGATCATGGTAAGACAACAATTGTTGTTAACTGAAGGTGTACGTATGTTGTTTGTGTAAGTGTTTTGTTATATACATTTCTTTTTTAAATCAAAAAAGGAAATAGAAGTGTTTTCTGTTCTTTTCTTGACTAAATATGTCATCTGAGTACAAATTGATTTATTCTTTTATGACCGACAGTGTACAACAGGAAAAAAAGGTTTTAGGTGAAGCGGAGCTCATGTTATCAGAGGTATTTGATATCAACTTTTGCTTTTTAATTTTTACTCAAAGAGACAACAGTATTATTTTACGTATTAAAACTATTTCCAGTATGATTCAAATGAGCTGTCTTCAGACAATATCTTATTCGTTTACCATATATTTGAATAAGAAAAAGTTAGGACTTCAGGGCTTTAAGCATTCTACAGACATAATATTAACTTGTATCTTAATGTTAATTATACCGAACGATGCCATGAGGTCATTGTGAGAAAGTTCTAATACATTCAAAAGACCTGTAAGAAAGAAGCGAAATTGGGTATTTTGCATTGGAAAGAAAGTATTTACTAGCTTACTACTTAACTTAAGAATTAAAAAAATCATGAAAAAATCCAGCTTTACATTCATTACATTCCAGTCCACTCAGGAGGTGGATGAGACTACCAAAAACTTTTTGAGCTTTCTGTCAGAAGAATTCCGGAGAATATATCCAGAGTATAAAACGAAATCGTATCTTGTGCCGTCGCTGTACATCAACATAAACACAAACAAATCTGTCAAGTTTGCGGGGGAAGACATGTATGTCACACATCCACCCGAGGAAAGATTCCTGAGGTACAACATGGCGATGCACCGGGTCCTTGGAAGTCTTCGTCTTCTGGCAAAACATAGAGAGGAGGTGATGTTCGTCATAACTCAGTACAACTACGACAGCTACTTGAATTCTATTAAACAAGAATTTGTTGAACACAAAGAAGAAAGAAGACAATCGTTATGGAAACTTTGATGTCCTCGTCGTTCATCGTAAGCACGGGGTAGTGGTCGGGGTGGTGAAGACTTGTCGTGAAGAAGCAGATAAAAAGGAACGAAATGAAATGATTGACGAGTTGATAAAAGGCTGCAAAGAACTGGATGATGCAGAAGAAATGATTCAACATCTTTTGTCTGACCAAAGGCACAAAATTCATGTCAATAAACTACTGATATTACCAAATATTTCGCAAAAGGTTCTGTGTAGTGTGCTCAATAACAACAAACATGTGGAAGAGGTAAGTGCGCCAGAAACCATAAAATCATTTGCATCTGAAAGCTTAAAAATTACACTTACCTTCTGCAACACTGAAATAATTCCCTTTGTGTATAATTGACATCAAATTTGTTTCCTTTTTTGTTTACTTGCCTCAACTTTAAAAAAAAATTGACTAGCAAATTAATCAAATTCTTAACTCAGTAACTGAATATCTTCTTTATTGATACCATTTTTGTCAGATTTTTGAGTTCATACTTTCAGATCATAGGCAAATGCATTGGATGTGTGGAAGCTGCTGACATTATCACAACTGCCTCTGTAAAGATAATCTCATGGGGGACAAGAGGGAACAAAAAATAATGGATTGGTTTAATCATCGGTTTCCTCAGACAGGTGACAGTGCATTCGCTGATGACAACCAATATGTGGCAATCCTTTCCAGGTAAAACTAGAGGCATTGGCTAGGGAAAAAAACCTGTAGAGACGATAGGGTAACTGCTTACACGACTTTATTTAAATTAGGAGCTCTGATTGAAATGCATTTAAGGTAGCTATTGCACAAAGGTAGAAAACGTAGACGAATATTTTGCACATGTACGTAGGACGATCTGCTTACTATAAAAATGTAAAGCTACTTCTCCTTGTATTTTTTTTTTTTTACTTTTTTTTTGCAAGATCCAGAAACGACAATTATTAAAATAAATATAAATTATCTAAAATTTAATTAATCCTTTGTTATTCCATGGTCGATTTTCAAGCACATTAAACATGCAATTTATTGTGCTTTTCTTTTGTTTCAGATTCTGTGGGCCAGCCACTAGCTGGTCTTTGAAAATACCCGGGGATCACCAAAGCAGTATGCTACCAAGACAAATGCAGACTCAGTGCGCATGACCGGATGTCTCTTCAAGAAGCCAGTCCTACAGCCCGAACAATGGGATGTACTGAAGGAAGCCAAGCCTTTAGTGTTTCTCGAGGGACCGCCAGCTTCAGGAAAAACGAGGACCCTCGTCTTGGCAGGCATACGATGGATGGTCGAGGGTCACACAGTCCACGTGGTGTCCACGAGGCGGGAAAGTCATGCAGCAAGTCGACTGATACACTCACAGCTGGAGAGATTCTCCATACAAAAACAAAGACCACGAGAAAGCAGACTAGTGGTCTTTAACGACGAAGATGTCAATGAAAGAGTCAAACGAATCGTCAGGTTGGCTGGAAAGGGATCTTTGTATATACTTGCTGATGAAGCAGGGCCTTGCGAGTACGTCTTCACAGTTTTTCTACGTATTAACTTTTATTCACATTATGATATAATTTGTATTTCTTATCTTTGGTGTCAAAAAAGTAAGCTGATTTTTTTTTTGGGGGAGGGGTTGTTTGTTTTGTGTATTCTCGTGAACATAGTCTCTGTACCTTTTATCAAACATTTTTATAATTGAATCTTGTTAAATTTGTTTTTGTAAAATCAGTTGCCAAATCGCAGAGACAAGACATTATTTGTGAATTTACTTTAGCTTGTCTATACAGATGTTTGTTACTTTGACTAGTTAAGATGACATCCTGTGTGCTATAGAATATAAGTCTTTCTTTCGAATTTTCCAGCACGAAAAACTCACCGTTCAATAAATTTGTGAAAGCTCTAAACACGAAGGTTTCAAACCTTCATCTGTGGGCGGCCAGCTGTTTCCCAGACATCGCCCCCCAGTGTTGTTAGGTTCATGTCTTTAGCAACAGCTTCACCTGTCCACCCACAATCCTGCTGCAGGTGGAAGTGATGCAACTTGTCTCTGACTGCGGAATCAGACCGTGGAATCCAGACAGTAGAGCCACAGCACCCACAGAAGGTCCACCTGTAAAATTAGTTCACCATGGTAATAACGATCACCATGGTAATCATCCACTCGACTGTGAAACATGTGCAATGAAGTCGAAGCATACCTTCAAACTCTACCCATCTGTAAAGAAGGTATCTATTTTAAATATATGTGTGTGTAAATAAATGCACACACATATATATATATCATGTAGATCCATAGGAAACTATAAATTACATTTATCAATCACATACCAAGTGCAGTGAATAACAGACAGTATTTCCTAATTCATTTAAAATAATATAAATAAGAGAATCCACATTTGCAGTGTCATTAGTGGAAAAAAAATAAATATGGACATGTTTATATGGAGTGTATGTGTGAATGTGTTTATTATAGATGTGCAGATTGAAATGTGCATACATGAAGAGTGGGTATTTATAAGTTGAATGTAAGTAGTAAACACAAAATACACAAATGTAAATAAGAAGGGAGTTTAATAAGCATTTTGTTTTGTTTTCAGTCGACTGCTCTCAGATGACCGATGCTTCATTTCATCTGCACTTTAAGGATGTGATGGTTTTAGTTGAAAGTAGAATTAACAGGAACTCTCCTTTGTGTCATGCACTTCATCAACAAGGTGCGAGAGTGAAATTACTTGACAATGGTAATGTTGATCCTGTTCAAAGTATTGTACAGGCCACAAATAATGAAGTGATGGTATCTGAAGTAGAACACATGTTTGGTGTGAAGAAGAAAATCGTCATTTATGTGGAAGAAGGTCCAAGTGAGTCAAGGATGGAATTAAATAAACAAGGGACGAAGGAAATGAAGTGGAACCGACTACGAGGTCTCACCAGCGCGACTTCTCAGCTGATCTGGGTTCATGGAACTTCATAGAATATGTCAATGATTACATATAGGGTTTTGGTTAGGATAAATAATTCTTCTGTGTCTACACAACTGTGTCAGTGACAGGTAGACAAACTGAGAAAAAGAATGGCATAGACACTTTTGCCATGACCTATAAATTATCTACTGTACCTGAGCAGATTGCATACTTCAAATAAATCTCCTGGTTTACCTGACTGAAACTGATGAAACTATACTACACAATTTTTATGATTAAATGTGTTCTTTATTATTTAAAGTCTTTCTACTCTCAAAGTTTCGCAGGTGGTCTCTGTAGGGTACAAATAAAAAAATAAGTACACCACAGGTGCACCACCCAACATTGATTTCTCCCGATGTCAAAAGTTACCTTTATGTGTGTGATTATCGATGTTATATTATGGTTTATCAAAACCGACAGAATCAGTTGACTGTCTACATTATGTCAACCCCCGCGATTCGGGGAAGACGAGAAAAAAATACTATTAGCAGCGTGTGCTACCCGATTAAATAAAACCAACAAAGGCAGTTCCATGCAAACATTTCTGTCGAACTACGTTTAGGCCCGGCGTATACTTTTAGGTGAATGTCTGTAAAGTGAGGGTGGGTGTCCATAATGTAGGTGGGACCTACCCGACATCTGCAAAGGTCGAGGAAGGCCGTGCGAGAGACACGGAGAATATAGTGTAACGTGTTGTACCCGGCATGTCACACTGACACTGATACTCAGAGTGTGAGAGAGGGTAGGTGTGTGTGTGTGTGTGTATTTTGTGCTCGTACACGTGTATCCCTGACACAGGTACTCAGTGTGAGAGAAGTGTGTGTGTGTCTGTATATTTTGTGCTCGTACACGTGTATCCCTGACACTGATACTCAGTGTGAGAGATGTGTGTGTGTGTGCTATGCTCAAGCCCCGCTTGTGCGAAATTATTTATTCAAAACACTTTGGTAATATTTAAGATGCTCTTGTAATTTTTTTTTTTTTTTTTTTTTTGGTGGGGAGGTGGAAATGTTTGCCCCTCCGCAGGTTACTGTCACGGTCTAGTTGCGATGAACATGTTTTGTCGTCTCCTCGCTAGACGTGAGTACAGAGTCCACTTGTTGTCTTGTGCATCTCACCTCTATCAAACATGCATGTTACTTGACGAACATTTTTATTATGTGTTAAGTGTGCTACACAACGAGTGATAGTGTCATCAAAAGTATTCTCAGCGTGGCTGAATTATTATAGTCTCTCTCCCAGGCAGACATCGGATGTTTGCTGTATTGCGACACTTACCTGTGCATGTGGTTTGTTTGCTTTGCTTTTCTCTCCGACTAGATCTTCCCTCTTCAATTCTGAAGTCTTTCGTGATATGTACAGGCGGGAGACCTAGCGGCGAGCTATCAGGTATATCTCTGTATTTTTCCTTTAATTTGACAAAAATTTTAATGCTTAGTCATTTTACAATTACCACATTTTCAGTGTTTAGCTTGTCGAAGTTACTGACCTATGACCTGCTGAATTAGCAGCTTGGAAAAAATACTGTAAACATATAGAGCATTTACTTTTGTGAACGATGAATAAAATGGAGTAAGAAGTCATCAAAAGGTCAAATATATAACCCATGGTCACATGATACATTCCTCAGAAAAGTGTTTTGGGTGTCAGCAGCAGTAATATCGAGATTGTGGGTAGCTGTAGCCAAATGCTAGTCCGTTGCCAGTGGTTACAAGTTGTATTGTTATTTCATTTTTTGTCGACAGTAATTTGATATGTATTTTTTGTTTCTGTCGCTTTATTTATAACATGGTAAGGCCATTGAAGTCATGAATCAATCAAACTAGATGATGATGATTGGTCCCTGCTTAAGGAAGAGACAAACTATCATTTCAGATGGAGGCAGTCAGGCCCAGCAGTCAGAAGACTAGTCCTCAGGTTTGTGTTCAACAGAAATAATCAACTATCAAACAGCTGTAATTACTAATTACCTAACTAAGTGTTAACACATAACAGCAAAATTGTAGATTTAACAGTAGAAACTTTTACACACACAAAACTGGGGTTCGAAGGTACACAAAAACTAATGGTTAATTGAAAACAAAAAACAGTAAGAAGTCTTTAAAATCCTTTATTAAATTATGGCAAAAATTTAGATATTTTTTTAACTGATTGACTCCCTTATTCATTATTATTAGCAGTAAAAATATCAAGATCCCATGGTGGTTTTAATACAGGAAATACTATTACCACAAGCCGAGGCATTCTGGATACAATGGGTTGAGGCCGCCTTCCCTGACCTCGACTCTCGCGCCTACTTCCTGCCTCCTGTCTACTTCAACCGCGTGCCGATGAACCAGGTGTCGGTCGCTGGTGAGCGTGCTCTTGTTCTTCAAAAACCACCTAAAAGTATTAGTAAACCAGTGTCATGTGATACAACTACACCGTCAAACCAAACCTGTTTGAATTCAACCCAGCCGTTGACAGTTGCCGTTGCTGCTGCTCAGATGTCCACCCTACAACTGTCTCTTGTTCTGGAGAGTGATGTCAGAGACGATACAGCCATGCAGCGGGTTCTCTTCTGTCTTCAGAAGTTGTCAGAGAAGACTAAAGAAGTTTTTGTTGGAATCAGTCAGCTTCAGTTTGGACAGTACCTGGGTGAACCTTGTTACTCTGCTGCGGCTGCACACCTACCCCAACCCGCCAACCTTTCTCCTGACTTGCCACGGAAGTGGAAACGGGGGGACTTTGATGTTCTTCTTATTCACCGAGACTACGGGTTAGTCGTCTGTGAGGTGAAAGCATTTGGTGACAACTTGACCGAAATTAACATGACACAGCAAGATATAGACAACAACATTAGGAAGAAACTAAAAGTCGCCATGACACAGCTGGACAAGGCGGAGGCCATGTTGTCTCACCTGGTGTCCGACATCGCTCCTGGTCTGAGAATCTCTAAGACGATCGCCGTCCCTAACCTCACGAGGCACCAGGTACAACAGGCTGTCTCTGATGACTTACAGCTCACACAGGTAATGTTGACATTGTATTGACATAATACAGTATTCCCTCGTGAACATTTTGTTTTAATTTTCAGAGCTGTTTCTTGGAATTATTATCTTTTTCTTTACAGCGTTCAGATGTCTGTCTGCCCTCTCTATAGTACAACACAACATTAAGTACATTTTTCATTTTTATGTGACTTTTTCATATTAAGAATTTCTAACATTCAGCGTTTTCAAACACCCTTTGCATGTTTAATTATTTTTTAATTACATTGTTGTTACAGGACCTGTGTCGGTGTCTTGGAACAGTAGAACCTGCCGACATCCCTGGTCTGTGTCTCTGCTCTGATCAGACAGGTGAGGTCAGTAGCGATGGTCTGAAGGAGATGGAGAACTGGTGGCAGCGACGTGTGACTGAGGCTGGACCTGACAGTCACATGACCTGTCACGTGTACAAGACATTGGTAGCACGGTAAACAAGAAATGTTGCATGTAGTTAATACTTCATACAGTGTTAACTTCTAGTCGTTAATTAACTCGGTATAAAAAAATTAATTTATTACACATTGATCCGATCTTTAATGATAATTATTCTAGCACAGTCTGGGATAATTAATGAAAAAGAAATCTTTATCCCTTGATTTAATTAATGACAGAGGGTTTTTATATATCAAGGAATTATTTTGTGTATTTGTTAGGTTCTGCGGTCCGGCGACAACAGTGACTGTCCCATGCACGTCTCCCCCACGTCTGAGGGTCAAGACCCTGGGTCAGGCCGTGTCGTGGACAGGACAGTGCTACACTGCTGTCATAACTTTATTCCCGGAACAGGTTCACCTGCTCAACATGTCACCTCCCAGACTCTTTGTGGCCGGACCCCCCGGCACAGGTAAAACTTTAGTGTTGATGCTGATGGGCACAGAATGGCTGCGACTGGACCACGAGGTCTTCATTGTGAGTACTGTGTGGAGGAGTCGTGCAGCGTGCTGCATGCTGTACCACCTGCTGCAGCAATCATTAAACACACGAAGGACTCAAATGACAGATGAATCATCAGCCCGTCAGCTTCATCTCCTGCAGTTTGATTTGAAAAGGGATGAAGATGTAGAGAAGGCCGTCAACGACTTGTCACAGGCGACGAGAGGAGGGTCGTTACACGTCATCGCCGATGAAGTGTAAGTTGTGATGTTATGAAGTAGATGAAATTTTTTGTTGAGCTTAGAACATTAGTGATAATTACACAGATTACATAGTAGAAATAATACTTTGGTCATATCTATGACAGGGAAGGGACTTCAGTGCCTTCTGCAACAAGCTGCTGACACGTGTCCCTCGTCTCCATCTTTGGGCGGCAAGTTGTTTCCATGACTACGCACCCTCCGGCTGGCAAGTGGAATCGTTGACCAGACCCCTCCGCTCTCCACCGGCCGTCGTCAGGGAAGTGCAGAAGGACGTGACTTTCACTAACCACTACGTCCAGCAGTACAAGGAGCGGGGTGTGCCCGACCACACAGACGGCCCGCCAGTCACACGACTGCACCACCGAGGTGACGGTCACTCAAGTCTCTTGCCAGTTGACTGCATCGGGTGTGGTCGTGAGGTGGCCAGCTTCCTACACAGTCTCCGTGTTGGTGTCCCGGGTAGGTGTGGGTATTGTACAGTTAAATGTCCGTTAACGGCTGGACAGTTAACGATGTGATAAACAGCAAGTAGGTGAGAAACACTCTTGTAAAGAAATGTTAGTATATATATATATATGTTTGAATGTGTAGGCTCCATCGTTGATACCCGATTTATGAAGAAACTTACTTTGAATGTTAACAGAGACTGACACGGACGATTCTACGACCGTCACCTCCACCAACGGCGGACCACCACCACCACACCTGCAGTGGAGAGACGTGCTGGTGTTGTACTGGGCGAACATCAGTGACAAGTCGGGTATCGTCAGGGGACTGAAGGAAGCGGGTGTCCCAGTGCGGGTGATGGAAGACGATGACACTGTGGACGTGGCCATTGGCCGCAGTGATGTGGTGTGGGTGGCGTATGGAGATCGTATCCAGGGTCTGGAGAGAAAAGTTGTCGTGTGTCTGGATGTCTACGCCCGACTTCATGTTATGTCCAGGTGTGCATCACAACTTGTGATTGTCTCCCCTGACACGTAGACACCTGGACATAGATAACACTTTTTCATCTGTTGCCTGTTGTAATCTTGTGTATTCCGTCGTGTTTTCATTATTTCATAGTTTTATTTATGTCGTTTTTCATCGTATCACTAGGTACGATCCCACTGATGAAGAGCAAGTTACTTTACACAACTTATATCGACGACATGTTTGTCTTTGTGCATATTATTTCCTAAGTAGTACAATCTACAATTTGTCATTAGAGAACACGGTTGCTGTTCACAAACTACATATAAAGATTTTGAAAAACATTACACATGATTACAGTGTAAACTTATCTTTAAATTTCTGTGACTGTAATGAGTCTGAATGTCGATTTTCTCCTCAGGTATAAGTGTATTGTTAGCTTCTTACTATAGGAACATTGGGTATCACAGAGGTGTGATTGTGTGTGAGAGAGAGTATGTAAAAGATTTGTCTGCAAAAGTTTTGGAGTAAACAAACCCGGTCGGCCATCTTGACTAGACCATCGAGACTAGAGACACTCTTCAACTGCGCTGGCTACACACCCGATGCCCATACATGCACCAGGTACTACACCTGAATTTACATACAACAGGATATGTTTCTTTTATTTCAGTTCTTTAAAATCTGCCAAACGTATGTATGACAGCGACTAGATAAAAGTAGCAAGAAGAACAATGATTTGGAATAATCATGTCAGGAAATGTATACTTTTGTCGGTAAATCATTTTCCATAATGTTAAGATGCTGTTCTCGACTGTTGGTGGCTCAAGTTTCCACATCAGATATTGGCATGTACACCTGTCAACTTGCTATGTACCTGACTCCATTAATAGCTGTAGCCTAGCTTTAGGTGCGATTTATGATTCAATCGTTTTTGACAAGGTATATTATAACTACTGACAAATATTTTTGAGAAATCCAAAAAAGAACACGTAGCACAGAATTCAGTCTTTAAACTTGTTTCAACAACAATTCAAGAGGGCTTAGATGACTTCTGGCGATTTAGAAAGGTAACTAATATCTAGAGGTCTTGCCAGACTGTTTTCTGGTAAAGTGTTTTAGATTCTAATACTGAAGGCAACATTTTATAAACAAATGTAAACGAGATAAATAGCGAAAAAAAAAAGCTCCATCTTTTAGTTTGATTACAAGGTGTGGCCTTTTTCTTATTAAAACTGTCATTTGATGTTATGTATGGTTACTGTTGTAAGGTAACAAAGATACAGGATTAATCTCGATATTCATTGTCATACAAAGGTAGATAGAAAGAAAAAAAGCAACAAATACAATTAGACCTATAAAATTATTAAACACATCCTTAACCTGACGACTTCTGGCCTGTCCATAGCGACAAGTAGTGGCGAAGTGTTCACAGTTATTGAAGATGAAGTTGTAGCCCTGCTCGCCCACCTTGTCCTTGGCATTCTGGATGATCCTGTCAGGAGGGAGTGGCCTGAAGATGCAAATTAAATGCTGATATAATCACAGTGTGGCATGCTTCTTGTTTATACATTTGTCTTCTTGCATGTTTGTCTCGTAACATGACTATCCGTCTATCAGTCAATTAGCCAGTCAAATTTGGAGGCTGACTTAATTTAGTGACAGCAAATGATGGACTCACAGATGCATTCACTCGTTAAATCCTAATGCTATTCTGATAAAGATTCTTAAAAAGTTATCAAATGATAATTACAAGCATTTCCAAATCAATTTGGTTTCAATGGCAGAGAATAAAACAGAAGATAATATAAATTTATTGGAAATAGGGCCAATGTTTAGCTAATGAACAACAATGAATCAAATAATTAGTATTCAACATTATTTTTTTATTGCTTTTGTATCTTTATTTTTATACAGTTTAAGCTTGTTTATTTTTACTAACAACTAAATACTAGGCTTCTGATATTATTTGCTATTTATTATATTCTGTATTGCTTGGGGTCTTACAAAATCTACGGAATTTAACATTTGTATTTTATTCTTCTTACATTATTAGAAGCAAGGGTAAAATGCATTATTTCATGTTTGGTTAGTGCATCCTTAGCTATCTAGTTTCATTTCTAAGTAATGACAGTTCGACTTAATATTTCACGGTCAGATGGATCAAGAGCAGACAACTTACTTTCTTCTGTTATCCCAGTCATTTGCGATATAGGCTTTATTCTTGCCAGCAACTTCAAAGAATTTTTCTTGTCGAATGGACACTCCTTCGTAAACATCTCCTGAGGCACTGGTCGCAGACTTGGCGGAAAAATGCCGACAACATGTATAGCTACGGTCTCCTAGCCGGTGAATCACTTCGCTGTTACCTAGAAAAGTCGATATTTTGATGTAATTATAAATTAATAACATACGGAAATCTCTTTATGAAAAGCTTCTGAAGAATTATAGAACTGTCGGCATGTAAATTGAATGCTCGTTCTAGTTGAACTGGTCTATGGATGTAAGATAAAAAGAATTTCTTTATTAGCCAAGTGACATTGCACTAGAAATATATATATATATATTTAAACACCTGTAAGTTTATTGTGAGTTTATGCCGACTGGATAAACAAGTTGCAGTAGTTTATAAATTGTCAACTGATAAGATTGAAAATGATACTCAAATTAGCTTTGAACAGTATTTGACGGTATTTTCTAGATAATGCAAGTGAAAACAAAAGCTCTTGACATATAATAAGGATTGAGAATCTGCAGATTTTTAAAACCATAGAAAAATGTATTTTTTTATTAAAATTACTTAGCTGACCTTCACTGACAAGTATTTTCATAAATCGAGTTTTGTTTCAGCCTTTGTTCATATGTAAATATCAACATGCCTAGAAATATAGAAGTACTGAAATGAATGTATTTACATAAGCTTACACTGTAAAAACTACATTGAATGGTTAAGCTACCGCACTTTGATTGTGAGTAGGGTATCTGTGTTTTCTTGCGTATGTGAGTGAATTTTTCAATCTTTTTATTTACATTTTATTAAGATGATTATTTATTTCTTTCATTTTGTCTTTGTTATGGTCTACGTTCATTAGATGGCTGTGTTCGTGCCGGCTGTGAGCGGTTGTGAACATCCGGTGATACTAGGGGTGATCAGCAACATCAGGAAACGTTGAAGTGTTTGTGTGGGAGGCTGCATCACGTGTGAGTCAATGAAGACTTTGTGTCAACACTACAGAGGACCACCAGTGTCTGGCCCAACAGACAACAACGCCGTTGTCACCATGTTTGACAATCTCGAGAGGTCAGGGACTGCATCCACACGAAACCTCTCGAAAGTTGCGGCAATAGTTACATCAGGTCAGAGGTCACTTCCCGAAAATCGTCTGTCGTCTGGAGTCTTACATTATTGAGTGTGGGAGGCCAAGTGCACACAAGCCGAGCATCAGTGAGAGACGACAGTCGCTGAAGTGTGACGGACGGTTTGTGTGGTGTGGTCGTCACACCAGTCGTCAATAAACTGCCGAAAGACGACAGAAAGATGGGTTAGTGTAGTCCATTCAGGGGTCGTTATGAAGCGAGGGCAAGTCGTCTCCCAGGGCAACATGTGACGTCATTGACGAGAAGTTGAGAGAAAAAGTGAGGACAGGAGCCTGCAAAGACACTAAAGCACGGCACAGACATCTTGTAATAACTACGATACCACGTATCTACATAGTCACACTTGTAAGTGTTTGATGTTATGTTTTGTTGTTTCTGTTTCAGCCAGTGACTAGCGCTTTGATGAGTTTCCTCCCCTTACAAGGACAGCAGAGAGACTTCAGTCTGTCAGGGGAGACTACTAGTCAGTTATGTCACGTGGTCAGCCGTCTGCTTCACAGCAGGTGAGAACTGTCACAAATGAGTTTGACTACTGATACCATCTGTAGAAACTAAATGGCGGACCACCCAGTTACGTGGGTAGTTGTATACCAGCGGAAATAATTAATAATTAATTTTGTGTACACTAAATTTCTAATTCTAGACAAAGAGCCGAGGGAAGGGTGGCAGTTGTGGACGACCTTCTGGGAGGGTTGTCAACGTTTACCTACACGCCGTGACTGATGGACAGGCTACTCTTCTTGCTGACACGGGTAGGTACACTGCTCCAACGGGTACCTGTGAGGTGAATCATGACAGACGTATAGCAGCACAAAAACAGTCAAAAAATATCAGTTAAAGAAGAATATGAGAGGGAGACAACTTCTGTTTAGCCATGCTAGGAGAATCCCATGAGAGACAACGAGACTTGGCGGTATGAACACCAGCACAACACCTGCTGATAAAGGTGAGAAGACGACTGATTGACAAACTTGCTTTGTTTCCTAGCAACGACGAGACCACTTTGGGAGGTAGAGAAAAGCTCGGGCGCTCGTGTCATGCTGGACTCTAAGCCCTCACCTGTACCAGGTATGAAGGTTGTCGTCATCACTGGTCATCCCTCGCAGATCCACACAGCAGTCAGGCTCATCAGTCACAAGACTGGCGCTCAGGTTTGTGGTTTCACGACTTGAGTTAACAGCAAAGAAAGAAGCACGAAAGAAATAACATAAAGGTACAAAGTACAAACAGTCTCACTAACCACACTAACAGCAGTAGTGCCACATACGCTGTGGTTGTCCCCCTTTACAGATGTGTTGGGGAGATAATAGCAGGTGAACATTCCGACAACACAGACAACCATCCGATGTTCAGTTACTTTACCCTCCCTGTGTGAGTCGCTCGACTCGTGTAGGAGGCACAAGTGCGATGTTCCTGTGGTAATTTATTTGTGCTATTAATAAGTCATCAAAAGGATTATTTAAGCGGAATATGTGTTCTTACAGCAAGTCTATGTTCTTATTGTTGTACAGGGAACACTGCCAGACCAGGCCCAGACATTCTGGCTCCAGTGGGTTGAGGCATCATTCCCTGATCTCAACTCACGCGCCTACTTCCTGCCTCCTGTCTACTTCAAACGGGTGCCGATGGTCAGACAGTCCATTGCTGCCCAGGATGTTCTGGTCCTCCAGTCAGCATCTGGACAGGCCGGTCAGTCTGCCGCTGTTCAGACTTGTCTCCCTCAGCCTCCTCGTGTTCAGGACAGTGATGTCCGAGATGATGCAGCCATGCAGCGGGTTCTCTTCTGTCTGAAGGAGATGGCTGAACAGAAGGGAGAAGTGTTGTTTGCAATGAGTAATCTACAGTTCGGTGAGTACCTGGGTGAACCTTGTTACGCTGCTGCGGCTGCTCAGTTGGCCCTACCCGCTACCCTTCCTTCCACCCTGCCACCAAACTGGAAACAGGGAGACTTTGATGTGCTTCTTATTCACCGCCATTATGGCTTTGTGGTCTGTGAGGTGAAAGCATTTGGTGACAACGTGCATGCACTCAATATGTCGCCTCAGGTAATAGAGGATAAAATAAGAGACAAGCTGAAAGAGGCTGCTACACAACTGGACAAGGCGGCGGCCATGTTGTCACACCTGGTGTCCGATATTACACCTGGACTGCGCATCACTAAGGTCATTGCAGTCCCTAACCTAAAGGCTGATCAAGTGAAGCAGGCTCTGTCTTGTCACAAACAGCTAACACAGGTAAGATCTCTCTCGTCTCCACTAAAGTGTGAGGGTTACTCTTAGAAACATTGAAATAAAAAGTTAATATATTCCTTCTCACTCCATTAGTCAAGAGAAGAGCGACTGTGTTTTAATTCATTTTCTTTGATCACCTGAATGTTTGACAGGACCTGTGTCTGTGTCTGGGAACAACAGACCTCGCCGACATCCCAGGTCTGTGTCTGTGTTGTGATCAGTTGTCTGACCCCAAGACCCCGTGTGACATCAGTAGTCACGTGATGAGGGAACTCGGACACTGGTGGCAACGACGTGTGGCTGGGGCTGGACCTGACAGTCACATGACTGATGCTGTGTACAAGACTCTGGTGGCCAGGTGAGTAGTAGAAGTGTAGGGGGATGTGATAATACAGGGACGTGTGGCTACATGTAGGGATTGGTGATGA
Organism: Pomacea canaliculata; assembly: GCF_003073045.1. Taxonomy (NCBI): domain Eukaryota; kingdom Metazoa; phylum Mollusca; class Gastropoda; order Architaenioglossa; family Ampullariidae; genus Pomacea; species Pomacea canaliculata. The sequence goes on from NC_037600.1 coordinate 7,090,212, forward strand.
CTGGACTCGAATTGTGATGCATGATGGATTGTAGTTATTTAGAGATGTGAACAATGAAGGTGGTTGACCAGTCGTGACTCCTGTAGAGTGCAAACCAGCAAATTAACATTGTGATGGACCCACAATCCAGACTTCGTCACCAAACTCTTGCACTACATGCATGAGGTCCAGAGAGACTTTGAAAACTCAAGTCTTGGTCATCAAGTCCACTATCACCAGTCTACCTCCACCACACAGGGCACGTGGTATAAGGACTTGTCATGGGGTGTGAGGCCCACTCTTACAACACAGTGTCAAGGACAGTAACCTCTAACCCTGACACGTAGAGCAAACTGCAGAAGTATACCTTACCTTAACTAAAGAAACGAATTTTTTTAAGTTCATGGAACTTGTTTTTCTTCTTGTTCTTAATCCCCCCCCCACCAGTGAACTACAACTACAACACAACCCAGCCATCGGACCCAGTTCTGGGCGTCCCTTTCAAGTTGGACCATGTCATGACAGTTGTCTCTGTCTCTCTCTGTGGACTGATCTCCTCCACGTCTGTTTGAGTCTCCCAACCTTGCGCCTCCCCTGTGGGTTCCAGCCTAGAGCTTGTCTTGTTAAATTGTCGGTTGGCTTTCGTAAGGTGTGACCAGTCCAGCCCCACTTCCGCTTCTTGATGTCTTGGCTGGCAGGGTTTTGGTTGGCTCTCTCCCACAGGTCTATATTGGAGATCTCAGGCCATCTGATGTTGAGGATGCAGCGCAGACATCTGTTGATGAATGTCTGTATCTTGTTGGTGATGGCATTTGTCACCCGCCATGTCTCAGATCCATACAGAAGAACTGACTTTACATTGGTATTATAGATGTGGATCTTGATATGTAGAGATAAAGCCCTGGAGTTATTTGAACAGCAACGCTGAAAGGCAAATTATATAAATTAGTTTACTATATCTCAATGGCTGTAAAAAGCATCTTTTTAAAATGTTACCAATTGCGCACAAAATCTGAATGAATTGATTGCTACCTGTTAATCAGGTTCTGCGGTCCGGCGACAACAGTGACTGTGCCATGTACATGTCCTCCACGTGTGAGTGTCAAGACCCTGGGTCAGGCCGTGTGGTGGACAGGAGAGTGCTATACTGCTGTAATAACACTCTTCCCGGAGCAACTTCACCTGCTACACACGGCGCCTCCCACACTCTTTGTCACCGGACCGCCCGGTACAGGTAAAACTGTGGTGCTGCTGCTGATGGCCATACAGTGGCTGCGGTGTGGTCACGACGTCTACGTTGTCAGTACCTGGTGGTGGAGTCGTCCAGCGAGCAGCATGCTGTATCACCTGTTGCTGCAGACAGTAAAGACACAACAGTCAGCAGGTGTGTCACCCGGTCAGCCTCACCTCCTGGAGTATGATCTTTATGACGATAAAGACATTGAGAAGGCCATCAACGACTTGTCACAGGCGGCGAGCGGAGGGTCGTTGTATGTCATCGCTGATGAAGTAGAAGGTACTGACAGGTGAGTTGTCAAGTGTATGATGTAATTATCGACTGAAAGATAAAGGGCGCTCGCTTTCATGACAGAATAACCACCAGGTGTTTAACAGGGAATACTTACTCAATGGTTGTGACGCTTGATGGAGGTGTTGTAATGCGAACGTAGTGTTAGTGTATTACACCGGCTGTTACACAGTTGGTGCAGCAAACTATCATTTTGCAGCTTTCACTTGATTCTCACAGGTACCCCTGATGGATGTGTGCTTTCCCCCATCATATTCTCTGTATACACTAATGAGATCCTTATAAACAATGCAAAAACTTGTTCAATACACAGATGGTGGCCCTATGTTATGTTTAAATGTATACATAATTTTTCTGAGCAAAAAAAATGTCTCTCCTCTATTCCTGGTACAGACAATGAAGATTGATTTATTTTTGTGGAATCATTACTTTAAAAGGTCATTAGTTGACGACGACACACACAATACACAAACATAAACACGCATATTAGTGACAGTACACAGTGTAACACGTGTAACAACATCCTCTGTTACTGTCCTATATACAGGAAGACTTCCTTTCCGTTATTCTGTGACAAGCTGCTGACACAAGTTCCTCGTCTCCATCTCTGGGCGGCAAGTTGTTACCATGGACACGCACCCGCCGGCTGGCAAGTGGAATCGTTAACCAGACCCCTCCGCTCTCCACCGACCGTTGTCAGGGAAGTCGAGCAGGACGAGTCGATCGCTAGACACAACCGTATCCACCGGTACAGCGACCGTGTTGTGCCCGACCACACAGACGGCCCGCCAGTCAGACAGCTGTATCACCGAGGTCAGGGTCACACAGGTCGCTTGCCAGATAACTGTGTCACGTGTGGTCGTGAGGTGGCCAGCTTCCTACACAGTCTTGGTGTTGGTGCTACAGGTAGGTGTGGGTCACTTACATGTGTGATGACTAACAAACAGGTAAGAAACAGTCTTGTGAAGAAGACAGTGTGTTAGTGACGTGTGTCTGTCATGTTATGTCATCTCTTTATGAGTCGTTGTTTATACAACACACTACAACTTTATTCGTTCCTTATGCTGCAACCCACCACGGAGTCCAACAAAAGGATGCGACCGAGTGGTACCACTTAGGGCAGTGATGCCAAACCTTTTTCGGCCTGCGGGCCATATACATTTATGACACGCGTGTCACGGGCCGCCTCACCGTAAAAATAGAAAAAAGAAAAAAAAATGGAGCAGATACCATTTTTATTAGAAACAAATTGTACTTACCATTAATTATGTGGTAATTAATGGGATATTTGAAGTTGTTTTCCCGAAACCAACTTCTGAATGTCCGGCCTCATCGTAGAGACACCAAGTCGGAGCACTGAATCGAAATGTTCGTCCATCGAAAAAAAGATTGAGAGACGCCCCTACGTGGGGATAAATACTTCTTCCTTTGTTTTCGTTTTTTTTTTCGGTCTTTCTTTTCGGTCTTTTTTTTATTATTATTACTAACATGCCGATTTCCTACACTGTGGGCAGAAGTTTCGCGGGCCGGATGGCACCGCGTCGCGGGCCGTAGTTTGGGCATCCCTGAATTAGGGCATTTCCAGCAGGGTCACACCAGGGATACACAAGGAATATACTCTAGACTTTTGAGTATAAAGACCAGATGACCCCGGCCACAGCCTTCTAGCAAAGCTAGGACAATACACGACTAGCCGCTTGGGAGAAGTCCCGTCTATGAGAAGTCCAGGCCAAAGAGGTGTGTTGGTATGATGGGCCGCAACCAATGAGGGACCTCAACCTCCAGGATCCCATCCTTCCACGACACGGGTCGGCATGCAAACACAGAGGCCTAAAGAAAGCCACAGACAAAAAATGACTTCAAAAGAAAAGCATAATGGGAAACTGAAAGACCAATGTAGACAGAAGAGAGGAAGGATAAAACTGTATTAGGACAGGGAGATGTTTGATTAGAAAAAGAATATAGACGAAAGGGCCAGGTAAGGGAGAAATGTTCACCCACGGCACGAGCAGCCGGGCCCACGAGGAACACCCTTGAGGGGAACATGTAAGGTAAGTACAGGATCAGAGAGAAGACCATTAACAACAACTCTCTGTTGTCTATTTGTTAAAAAGTCCATGAGCCAGAGAGTTAGTTGGTGACCTTTTACCTTTTCTTTGCCTTCCTGAGGCCATCCCGCAAATTCCTGTGTTATATCGATGTGTCTGTTAGTGTGTTCGCTGTATGTGTGACCGTAATTTACAGAACAAACAAACTGTGAATGTTGACAGGGAGTTGTACAACAACATCGACAACAGTCAACTCCAAAAGCGGCGGCACAACACCACCCAGTCTACAGTGGAGAGACGTGCTGGTGTTAAACTGGAATAACAATACTATTAAGCATACTAATAACTCGGGTCTGGTGAAGGGACTGCAAGAAGCGGGTATCCCAGTGCGGGTGATGAAGGATGAGGACATCGAGGACGTGGCCACTGCCAGCAGTGACGTGGTGTGGGTGGTGTGTGGAGATCGTGTTCGTGGTCTGGAGAGAAAAGTCGTCGTGTGTATGAAAGACATTGATTTTGAGACCAGTATATTTGTTGGCCATGGACTGCAAATCTCCACCTCTTCCCGACGTGACCTCATGTCCCGCTGTACCTCACAACTTATGATTATCTTCCCTGACCCCAGGCACCTGACGATGACTGACATTACCTCACCTGCCACCGTTGTAGTTGTGTATCTAACTTTTTTTCACATTAACAGTTGCTTTTAGCTTTTCTCCGCTTCTACTATCAGTTTATCATGAGATTACCTACGTTTGTATCAGTGTCAACATCAATATCACTCGGATCTACTTCTCACAACATCTAATGTCACCATCACACTTATCATGTGAAATAAACTATTCCGTTGAGAATGTATTTTACATTAAAGTTGTCTTATTACAGGTGTGTGTGTGTGGTAATGTGTCAGTATGTCACCTTGTTTGAGGTACCGAACCCACAAGTTTCATACACACATTCACCGAACCCTTCTTTAGTGTCATCACGAATCGCGGTTGTGTCTTGACCTCCGTGGCAAAGGCTCCGCCGAACCCCTGAGACCGACTCACCGAACCACTAGGGTTCGATCGAACCCCGATTAAGAACCACTGCTCTAAGGTGTGCGTATGAAGGTGTATTTAAGTGTTTGCATTGCTCCATGTCGGGGCTTTACTTTGTGCTAACAACCCACTTATGTAAAATGAAGGTTGTTGCAGAAACCGCAACAATACCGCAGGTCGGGAAGATTTCTCTCTAGAAGAGCTTATGCCGCATGCTGGTGGAAGCCTTAGGGAATACAGCTTGCCGACTCATCTTTTGACAACCAAGGTATAAATCAGGATAAGGACCTGGACCATCAGAGCCCTCTATGAAAGTGGCAAGTCAGATCACGTGACAGGAGAAATGATAAAATACAACATCAGGGTCTCGGGTTGGGCGGAACCAGATGAAATGGAAGTGGCCAGACCAGACTAACATCAGGAGAAACTGTTATTTACTCTGGCCACAAGGACCACGATCACACCCAGGGACTTGCACTGCTGATGTCAACACAGGCAGCAAAGTAACTTGGGGTTGCATATTATCACCAGCAATCTTTCTGGTGGTGAAAGAATACATTATTTCCAAGACGCCTTAAGACAACAACACCGACTTTGCAGATGACTTTAGTCTCCTTTCTCATCGGCAGCAACATTCACAAACCAAACTGAGTCAGCTAGCAGATGAAGCATAGAGGGCTTGCATAAGGTGAACAGAAATATGACAGAAGACATCCTTGACTGTGGTCGCCTCTTTCAGCTACGGTTTAGACCCTGTAATTAATATGTCTGTGTGTCTGTCTGTGTGTGTGTGTTTATGAGCGAAAGAGGGAAAAAGGAACGAGGACAATTTGAGGGCAAGACTGTGGATGAGGAAGAAAATGTGCGAGACAGATGAGTCAGATGAACGGAGCGTGAACATCGTCCTCATTCGTGAGGATGAATCACAGGCTGGGTAGCTCTTGTCTCCTTTTCACCCTTAGTTTTTTTATCCTTAACAAGCTATATACGGATGGAGCCACCCACACAACGAGGTTAGTGTTCATGTTTTCTGCTTTCACTGTTTTTCTTCTTTTATGTCAGTTTTTTTTAATAAATAGAATCACTAACAGCTGAGTTTACTCCTAATTATTGCTATATGTAGAGAATGGATCACATATGTTGGAAATCTTCAGCAATTAAATGACATGGTAACTGGATTAGATACGACATAGAAACTCTGACATTAAAATTTTGAAATGTTGAGAACATTTAATACTCAGAGGTTAAAGGCTTAGTAGAGTGTAAAATATTTTGTTAATAAAGGAATAAAGTTTAGTGAAGGATGTTATCCCCACCTCCAAATATGAGTGAATTTCCACTTCTGTTTCGATATCCGTTAACATCAAATAGAAACATTATTATCATTATGAAGTTAACAACTTAGACATTATGATTCCTCATGGCAACGGTTAACCTTTGGGAAAGCTAAGACTTTATGTTATTTCGCAAGTGTGTGTGCAAGCATTTTCTATGCATTGTAAGCTTTGTAATATCTGAGGAAAGGGGGAATTCTCCCAAATTTTAGAGAAAATATTTTGCCATTAGCTTGAAATGGTTTGTTTTTTGAAAATGTACCCTACAATGTCCTTAAACGAAACACTTTAGTCCTCTGCAGGATACAGGATACAGGATACACAGCACTGGGTGAGCTCGCCTGAGGTGAGTTTACAAAATTTTTGTGTTTTCCTTGTATGGGTGGAGGACAGATTGAGTTACCACTCGAGAAAACAAGCAGAAGTCAGACACTGTCTCTGACAGACTTGGGCATGTACAAGGGAGACACCTGGCAGCCATGGCTGGTCATCCGTCGCTACCTTCACCACAGGTGAGACAGAGAGGGAGAACATGATAAATACTGATAACAGGAGGGTGGAGTGATATCAGGCTTTATGCTCAATTTTGTAGCCACAATAATGTCATCATTTATCAGACAAAGCAGAGGATATGTCTGTGTTCCTCCTTCTGCTGCTTAATTAACTTTGGTAATCTTCTGTGTAGTGAAAGATTGATATAGCATTACTGACAGCAATAACTAATAATATATAGTCTCAAGTCACTCAGTCACTGTCAACCAATATCCATATCTATGGGTTTTTTTTAATCATCTAGTTTTATTGCAGGGAGCATTATCATCAGAAGCTGAGCAATTCTGGATACAATGGGTTGAGGCCGCCTTCCCTGATCTCGACTCTCGCGCCTACTTCCTGCCTCCTGTCTACTTCAACCGCGTGCCGATGACTAGACAGTCGGCTGCTGGTCAGAATGTTCTGGTCCTTCAATCAACGCCTAAGCCGCCCGTTAAGTTAATGGGATTAGAAGAAAATTTAGGGGATTTACTGAGTTCATCCGAAATAAATACATCATCAAACGTCGACGAAAAAACTTCAAACCATCTGAAGACAGTTCCATCTCCTGCTCAGGATTCCATCCCACAGCCTGCTCCTGTTCAGGACAGTGACATCAGAAACGATGCAGCCATGCAGCGAGTTCTCTTTAGTCTTCAGAAGTTGTCAGAGAAGACCAAAGAGGTTTTGGTTGGAATCAGTCAGCTTCAGTTCGGACAGTACCTGGGGGAACCTTGTTACGCTGCTGCGGCTAAACACCTACCCCGACCTGATACCCTTCCTTCTCCTCTGTCCCGGAAGCGAAAAGAGGGAGACTTTGATGTTCTTCTTATTCACCGACAGTACGGGCTGGTCATCTGCGAGGTGAAGGCCTTTGGCGACAACTTGAAGGATCTGAGCATGAAACAGCAGGACATAGACAAGAACATTAGGAAGAAACTGAAAGACGCCATTACACAGCTGGACAAGGCGGAGGCCATGTTGTCTCACCTGGTGTCCGACATCGCTCCTGGTCTGAGAATCTCTAAGACGATCGCCGTCCCTAACCTCACAGCTCATCAGGTACAACAGGCTGTCTCAGGAGACTTCAATTTCGCACAGGTAATGACCCTTCTCTTAGTCTACAATCTTTGTTTATTTCATTTCCTAGACATACCTATCAACAACTATTTCTTGACCACTCTCTATCGCACTCTGGCCGTCGGCAAGTCGACATTAACAAGGTCTTCACACTGACAGACATTGTGAATGGACATGAGCCTGCCTAGAACATCGACTGTAGATGGCGCTGTTCTTTTACAGGACATGTGTCGGTGTCTGGGAACAACAGACCTATCCGCCATCACTGGTCTCTGTCTCTGCTCTGACCAAATGTCTGACCACACAACACCAGGTGATGTCAGTAGCGATGTTCTGAGGGAAATGGAGAACTGGTGGCAGCGACGAGTGGCTGAGACTGGGCCTGACAGTCACATGACCTGTCACGTGTACAAGACATTAGTAGCACGGTGAGCAGTCAGGTGTTGGTGACACAGCAATGAGGGTAAGGTGTGCCAGGTGTGCAGAGGTGACTATTCTCATCACATGACATGCGACAGTTTGACACTGACTACATTATCATCTACTGATATGTTTGTACCAGATTCTGTGGTCCGGCGACGACAGTGACCATCCTTTGCACATCCTCCCCCCGTCTGTGTGTCAAGACCCTGGGTCAGGCCGTGTCGTGGACAGGTGAGTGCTACACAGCTCTCATAACACTCTTCCCTGAACAAGTCGACCTGCTGAACACAGCTCCTCTCCGAGTATTCGTGGCCGGTCCACCTGGCACAGGTAAGACCGTGGTGCTGCTGCTGATGGGCACAGAGTGGCTGAGATGTGGACACGATGTCTACATTGTCAGTTCGTTTGCTGACAGTCGCGCCTCGTGCATCATGCTGTACCACCTGCTGCTGCAGTCGCTGAACACCTTGAACAAGCAGGTGGCAGGAGGAACAACACCTGGTCAGCTCCACATCCTGCAGTATGAGTTCGATCAGACACAAGATGAGGATGTAGAGAAGGCCGTCAACGACTTGACACAGGCAGCGAGAGGAGGGTCGGTGTATGTCATCGCTGATGAAGCGTAAGTTGTGATGTTATGATTGATGATGATGATGATGATGATGATGATGATGATGATGTAGTTTTGTAGCGCGCTAGTATCCACATCACAAAGATGCGCTCAATGCGCGGTGATCCCAGGTAACAGGGTGGCTGTTTGTATTATTTCTCAGGTGAAGTGAGAGTATAGCGGGTGATAATTATTATCAGATGATAATAAATGTAAGTGTTGTTTATCCTTGTCACCTAAAGAAAAAATAGATTAGTCCTGCTACACCTGTAACAAAAGACGGAATTAGTTGACTACATTGTTGACAAACAAAACCACACGTGAGTGACAGTAGACATTGTAACACCGTATCTTCTTCTCAAACATGTTTATATCAGAGGAGGCGAATTCAAGACTTTCTGTGACAAGCTTCTGACACGAGTTCCTCGTCTCCATCTTTGGGCGGCGAGTTGTTTCCATGCCTACGCACCCGCCGGGTGGCAGGTGGAATATTTCACCAGACCCCTCCGCTCTCCTCCGGCCGTCATCAGGGAAGTGGAGAAGGACGGGTTCATCACTGACCGTTATGTCCACGGGTACAGCGACCGAGGTGTGTGCGACCACACAGACGGCCCGCCAGTCAGACGACTGTTTCACCGAGGTCAGGGTCACTCTCGTCGTGTCTCGCCTGTCAACTGTGTCACGTGCGGTCTCGAGGTGGCCAGCTTCCTCCGTAGTCTCAACGTTGGTGCTCGGGGTAGGTACTCGTCAGTTGATACCTGAACAGTTAATTAACGGTGTGAAAATAACAGTCGAGAAACAGTCCTGTAAAGTTTGTTTGTGACTTGTGTCTCCCATTTTAGTCCATCTGGACAGCGTCTTCGACATCTGATGAAATAAAGAAACAATTTTGAATGTTTCCAGAGAACACTCCAAAGAAATCTGCAACAGCCACCTCCACCAGCGGCGGCGCAACACCACCCTGCCTGCAGTGGAGAGATGTGTTGGTGTTGTACCACGGGGAAGTCATCTACAAGCCTGTCATCGCCAAGTCGTTGAAGGCAGCGGGCATCCCAGTGAGGGTCGTCAATGATGACGACATCGAGAACATCGCCACGGCCCGCAGCAACGTGCTGTGGGTGGTCAATGGCGAGTTTGTGCGTGGTCTGGAGAGAAAAGTCGTCGTCTTTCTAGAGTCTACAGGTGTTGTTTTCACCCGACTGCACGTCCTGTCCAGGTGCACGTCACAACTTGTGATTGTCTCCCCTTAGAACAGCCACCTGGACATGAATCTCACTCGCACACCTGTTACCTGTAGCGGTTTTCTTATGGTTTCATTGGAGTTAGCGCCCATAACACGTGGTTTACTGATTGTATGTTTTAATTTACACAGTGGACATGTAGACCTTACCCACCATTGTTTGTATCATCTTTTCAGAAAAAGACTACAGTACATGTGTGTCATCTACTTGTGATCAACATGTTATGTCTCATGGCCTCATATATTTTGTATATCCATCCTCACTTGTGTGTTGTTTTATCAGACAGTCGAAAAAGGAAGTAGATATCAACAATTCTACAACATCTCAGTTAATAAAGGAGGATGTATCGCTTTGCTTCAAGATAGCTTTTATACCATGAGTATATACTTCTGAATGTAAACTGTCTTCCAGTGTTTGAACTTTATCATGTGTGATAAAATTGTAATTACTTGCAAATCCGAAATGTGATTTTGCTTGGGTTTGATTGACATGGAAGGCAGTACCATGTAATGGGATTGTTAACTGATGTGTGGTTCTAGCCCTTGTTTCCCTATACAGCTGCTAGATAATTGTCCTCTACAATAAATAAAGCTGCATCTTCCATTGTTATATTACTTTTTAAATGTCTGTGTGAGTGTTCTTGGATCTCTGTAAAAAATATGAGTTGCAGACAGCTTTTATTATGTTATCCTCTACTCTGTATTTCAAAAAAATAAAAATTGATAAAGTGTATCTACTGAATTTTATTTTCTTTATAGCAGACTCAATTATACACACACTCACATAAACAACACTATCTGCAAATTAAATATATATATTCACATGCATCACAAAATTAACATAATATACTGAGGAGTACACTCCAGCTATATCAATGTGCAGGAAAATAAACATGTCTCTAAACATACATCAATAGAGTCATAAATACAAACATATCTACATTTGTGTATATATATAATTCAATAGAATCAGTACAGTCAAGTTCATCCTGACAGACATGTAAAGGTCCCCACAGTGTAGAGAAACCACAGATGTCGCCACAGCGGATGTGACACAATGCAGGCTGTCAACATTAATAAGATTCACAAGTATTTCAGTCGCCACAGACAGACGAGGCACAATCAGATGTCATCAGCAGGTCTATCATGATAAAGCTTTCAGAGGCTGCACCCGGATGTGAACCTCTTAACAGAGCAGAGGTCAGTGACATCAGGTCTTAGGTTCTCTCAACATTGATTGCTGTTTAGGAAATGAGGTCAAAGGTCACAACCAGAACATCCATTATGATCAGCGACTGATTTTCTCCCACACATCCCAGTGTGCGCTTGTCTTGCATGTGTGTGTGTTTTTTGAGTGTGTGCTTTTACAAGTATATGTATGTGCATATATGTAAATACGTGCGTGAGCTTTCCTGTGTGTATGACGTCACGTGCTTAAACTGGTTTAAACCAGATCTGATCACCAGCCAAACATCATCGTTATCCACTTCTGTTGTCATTTGCTTGTGACAGAGCAGCCAGGCCGGTATCCTCAGTTCTGTTTAGTCCATTCCTAACACACGGAGGGAATTGTACGAATGCTTTCACGTTACTGAGTTCAAGTAAGTGTTTGCTTTGCTCTGATTTTGTGTGGTTTTGTTTTTTGTTTTGTTTTTTGTTTTGTTTTTTGTTTTGTTTTTTGTTTTGTTTTTTGTTTTGTTTTTTGTTCTGTTTTTTGTTTTGTTTTTTGTTCTGTTTTTTGTTCTGTTTTTGTTTTTGTTTTGTTTTTTGTTCTGGTCTGTTTTTGTTTTTGTTTTATTTTTTTATTTGGCTTTTGTTTCGTTTTGTTTTGCTCTGTTTTTGTTTGTGTAGGTTTTTTCTTTTTTGGTTTTTTTTACAAACGATAGATAAACAAATGTCGACTTAATTGTTCACTTTCCAGCTTGTAGTAAGGAAGCGGATAATTACATTTTTACCAGAATGTCAAGTTCTAGTTTCTCCCCCCTTTTTTAGCTATATCAATTGTTTTTCTATTTTTTAAACAAAAGATATGATAGTCCTGCTTGGTATTTGTCAAAGAACCGTTACCGTTTAGTGTTTCTTGTGGTTGTCTGATTGTTAACAAAAGCAGTAGTCTGTCCTTAGTTCTAGGGATGTGAACTTCTTTAAGAGACAGTTGCCGATGTAAGTAGATATCTGCTTTGTGTTGCCAGTGTGTGACTTTAGTCATGTAAGTGTTGGTAACAGACTGGTTGGCGAACTGTTTGTCAAAGGTAAAACATGTCAACAAAGATGTTTTATTTCAGTAAAGAGATCGGCTTCTTAACCTGAGAAAAGCAGAGACAGCGGATGCTGTTTACATCACTCCGGTCCTCTACAAAGAAAACTATTGTTAATAACCATGAGCGGTTCTCAACAGGTAAGATTATGAGGCTGTGGCTGATAACAATCAATGGCATCTTCTCTAATAGGAGGTGTGGGATGACAAATTTGTATCCTAAGAATTGGAACTGTTATAGCAGCTTGCACTACAAACCCACGAAATGTCTTGTATATACGATAAACTATGTCAGAATTTTTAGTGTGGAAAGAAATATTATAAGTAAACCTGTTGTTACCTCTGCATATATTTATAGTTTAAACAGCAATATTTACTGTACAGGTAGGCGCTATCTCGGCTCTATTAATGTTACTATTGTCCATCATCTGTAAATATTACCTATAATCGTCTAGATTCTATTGTAAGGTGATTTCAATACAGGTAACAGTATCACAAGCCCAGACATTCTGGATACAATGGGTGGAGGCCGCCTTCCCTCATCTCGACTCTCGCGCCTACTTCCTGCCTCCTGTCTACTTCAACCGCGTGCCGATGAACAAGGGGAGGGTTGGTGATCAGGATGTCATCGTCCTTCCGCCGTACAAAGGGCAGGATGGACAGTTTCCTACAGTTCAAGACAGTGACAGAAGAGATGATTTAGCCGTGCAGCGAGTTCTCTTCTGTCTTCAAAAATGGTCCGAGAAAACAAAGGAAGTTTTATTTGGAATAATCAAGCTTCCGTACTTTGGTACACCTGGGTACAATGGGTTGGCCATGCCACCCGTCCAGGGAGACTTTGATGTTCTTCTTATTCACCGACATTACGGGTTGGTCATCTGCGAAGTGAAGGCCTTTGGCGACAACTTGAAGGATCTGAGCATGAAACAGCAGGACATAGACAAGAACATTAGGAAGAAACTGAAAGAAGCCATGACACAGCTGGACAAGGCGGAGGCCATGTTGTCTCACCTGGTGTCCGACATCGCTCCTGGTCTGAGAATCACTAAGACGATCGCTGTCCCTAACCTCACGACTTGTCAGGTACGACAGGCTGTCTCTGAGGACTCAAAGCTCACACAGGTAATAATCTTTGTCATTGTTTCTTAAATAACAGTGCAATAATACCATTATCGCAGTCTTTGAATGTAAATTTTTTTGTAAACTTTTTTTTAAGTTCTTAGAAGTGTTCTTGAGAAGGATGACAAAGCCATTGCATCCTTCTTCTCCAGCATCTCACACATACACTGGTATTATTCTGTTACAGGATCTGTGTCGGTGGTTGGGAATAGAAGATCCCGCCGCCATACCTGGTCTGTGTCTGTGCTCTGATCACCTGTCTGACCGCTGGACACCGTGGAACGTCAACAGTCACGTGGTGAGGGAACTCGGCGACTGGTGGCAGCGACGTGTGGCTGGAGTAGGACCTGACAGTCACATGACCAATGAAGTGTACAAGACATTAGTAGCTCGGTAACATATATTGTGTATAGTACATACTAAGAGAGCACCAAGTAGTAAAACTTGTGTTTTAGTTGTAACATATACTGTTCAGCTTGGAGAAAGTACAGATATCCAAACAACAAACTCTTTACACGAATTTCGATGGAGTTATTTTGAAATATTGTGTATAATTACGGAATGCAGGAAACAACGTATATGAGCAAAAATTCAATAAACTTAATATAAAGAGTAGTTTGTCCCAAACCGAATCCTTATATACTTAAATGTTTGTGTACCAGGTTTTGTGGTCCAGCGACAACAGTGACTGTACCATCTGCTTTTGCCCCTCGTCTGAGTGTCCAGACCCTGGGTCAGGCCGTGTGGTTGACAGGAGAGTTTTACACAGCTCTCATAACACTCTTCCCGGAACAGGTTGACCTTCTCTGTCATCCGCCTTCCAGACTATTTGCGACCGGACCACCCGGCACAGGTAAAACCGTGATGCTGCTGATGATGGGTACAGAATGGCTGAGACTTGAAACACAAGGTCCACATTGTGAGCACCTGGCGGGACAGTCGTGCATCGTGCATCATGCTGTACTACCTGTTGCTGCAGTCGCTCAACACGCTGAACATGCAGGTGCTACCCGACCAGCTTCACCTCCTGCAGTTTGATATGAAACTTGCTGAAGACGTGGAGAAGGCCGTCAACGACTTGTCGCAGGCGGCAACGGAAGGTTCATTGCATGTCATCGCTGATGAAGTGTAAGTTGTACAACCTGTGGTGTGATAATGGATAAGTAAGACGATTGATGTAATTTGCATAACAGGTATGTCAAATAGATTAACTTTATATCTGTAACAGGGGAGGAAACTTTAAAAATTTCTGTGACAAGCTGCTGACACGAGTTCCTCATCTCCATCTTTGGGCGGCGAGTTCTTTCCATGCCAATGCCCCCGCCCGCTGGCAACAAAAATTGTTACGAAGACCACTCCGCTCTCCACCTGTCATCGTCAGGGAAGTCGAGCAGGATGAGTTTATTAATGACAAATGGGTCCTGAGGTACCTCGACCGTGTTGTGCCCGACCACACAGACGGCCCGCCAGTCAGACAGCTGTATCACCGAGGTCAGGGTCACTCAGGTTCCTGGTCAGGTGACTGTGTCACGTGCGGTCGTGAGGTGGCCAGCTTCCTACACAGTCTCCGAGTTGAGAATCCGGGTAGGTGTGGGTATGGTGTAGTACAGCATCTTCTGACAGCTAAACAGTAAACAACATGATAAAAAAACAAGTAGGTGATAAACAGTGTTGAGAAGAAGACGGTGTGTTCGTGACATGTGTTTGTAAGTTGACATCGTTGTTTATGTTTACCTGTATCTTCTGACATTGACTTAATAAAGAACTAAATTTGAATATTTGTATGACATCTACAGCGCCCCCTAACGGCCAAACAACACCCCCCGGACTGCAGTGGAGAGACATGATGGTGCTGTACGTGAATCGAGTCAATGACGAGTCGGGTATGGTGACGGGGATGAGAGAAGCGGGTATCCCAGTGCGGGTGATGAAGGATGATGACATGGAGGACGTGGTCAGGGTCCGCAGGGATGTGGTGTGGGTGGCGGATGGAGATCTTATTCGTGGTCTGGAGAGAAAGGTGGTTGTTTGTCTGCAGTCTCATGGTTATTACAACTCGCGATTCCACCTCATGTCCCGCTGCACGGCACAACTTGTGATTGTCTCTCCTGACTAATTTCTGAATTATATCCCCACACTTCTCATCTGTTTCATTTTCATATCTCTGTTTACATCTTTATTTTTTGTTCATTTTTTTCAGTCTTTTATCATCATATTAACATAATTGGTGTAAGAAACTATTGTAACTTAATTGATGATTTTTTAACAAGCATACATTGTTTGAAAAACTTGTACTTATGTTGATATACTTAATTTTTTATACTCATGTGCAGAGACTATTGCATTTCTATTTCATGTTGATTGATATTACAATCATGCATGTCTTGGTCAAGGAGCTGTCATATTTGTATTGCTGATGGCATTATTCCTCCTTCGTTTCCTGTCAACATCAGAAACATCCCCAAATGCAGCAAATATCTGTGCCGCAATGATTAGTCATTAGTGATTGACTAGTTTCAAAGAAAGACCATCTACTTAATTAATGACTAGTCGCTCTGACATGTAACATCATGAAGGTCTTAGAGTGATTGGTCGTCTACTACGTGGTTAACCAAACAAGACAAGGAGCAAGCGATGAAAACACCAAAAACAGAGTTTATGAACACTTGTCTTTCATAATAATCTGTGAAAGCTCAACAGTTTTTCAGCTAGTCGAGCAATCTTACCAGTCGTTTATTGAGAGTCTTTTATCTTTTTCATGGGTATGCTGGTGTCTTCATTTTTTCTGTCCATGATAGATAGATAGTGCAGCCGCTCTACCTCAGATGAATTGCCGGTGGTGGTGGTTGTTTGTTGTTTTATGTAAATCTCACTTGCCCATAACTTCTTTTATTTTCATTTGATCCTATTTTTAACTGTTGATATTTTTTTAATGCTGCACCTTACAACGAACTTTGTATCTAATTTTAGTTCCTTTACTTTTGTGACTAATACACCTTGCCATGTCATTGTCTTTGTTACACTGTAAACACCGTTAGTGGGAGTTGTGAGTTGAATGGAGTCGGTCTGACATGCGTGAGGAACCCGAAGATACTAAATATGTTCTCTACAAACAACTCACACTACATCGCAGCTAAAAATCCACCGAGGGAAGACGGATATTGAAGCCAGGACCCACAATACACAAACAGGTGTAAAAGGTTGGTGATTCGATCATTCCTTATACTTTAAACTGACATTCTCTGCATTAGGCAGGCAAGTAGTCTCTGTGTATTAATAGCAACGGACAATGTGAGTGGCTGTATATCTGTCCTGAACATGTTGTACAGTTCGACATGATAACGAGCTAAAAATAGATTCTACACACTCACTCAATGGCCGCCGTGGAACAGGCGATTTCTCAGAAACTAGAGCAGCAGTGCGTAGATAATTTGCGAAAATATTCGAATCTTGGTTTCTGCTACAAACAAGGTGACTATGTCTGTCTTATAATTCAAGTTTGCTTCGTCTTGACAGCACAGAGGCTTGCCTCACAGCAGGTGAGTGTTGAGCAATTGCTCGTGACACAGTTTTGAGTCGGGTTGTCGTTTATTGCATCTCATTTGTTCCACATTATCAGTGTTCATCGCACATCATGTGATAGGAAGACATGAGTGAGCTGTGTAGACAAGCTGCCTGTTTGAAGCATGATACTTCATATACTGAGCTGCTCAAATGATCACACATGACCGAGATAAAGACAACACAGTCAAGCGGACTTTGTGTAGCAGTCTAGTATAAATGGTGGCGAGTGTTCGTGTTTTGACTGCTAGGTCTTGAGCAACTGAATACACATATCTGTCACTTGTATTAAGTCATATTTAAAGGAAGGGAGATGTTTCTCTGCATACAGAACTAACACAGTCAATAAGCTGGGAGAACCACTACTAGTAGTGTTCAATCACCTTCATTAATAGAGACAGCGCAAGAAATAGATACGGTACCCAGTAGTAAACAAAAACAATTTTTACTAAACCCCAAATCGCTCCTGCTACAAGACATTATCGCAAATAATTTTTAAAATGTGGACACATTAAATCTTCAGTGCTGGAACGAAAAAGTAACGAAGTAGAAAATGACACTGAAATTAAAACAATAAGATTGCTTAAAGGTTAGACGATTAGTGGGGTGAAAAGGGAAGGTACTGAAAAGTTAGGCATAACTCATGGTTTAAGTGACCTTTTAATGAACTTTTCAGAGCAACAAAAGAAAGTGGATGTGGCTGATATTTCTTGGCGCTGAAAAACAGTAAATGAACCATATAGTAGACGTTGAAGGGAAGTAACCTATACTAGAACAATTTCTAAAGATTCCAGTAGTTTCCTCCCTTGTGTAATCATTCATTTACGCACGAACTTGTATAACTGGACTGGTTGCAGACAATTTTTTCCAGTTAAATACTAGAAAGAGGTTTGTGTATACAAAGCGTTCGGTTTAGTCACATTCATTGTTTAGGCTCGCCAAGACTAACAGCGGAGACGTTTCCTAGAAGCTTAGCGTTAGTCTCGGCAGACAGCAGTTCACCTATACACATCCGATGTTTTATGATGCTACCCCAGACCTGGACAAACGCCGGCCCGCCTCCTGTCTCTGACCGGCCCGCCCGCTGGCCGCCCACCAGTCAATATACTATGTATACAGTATTGGGTAAAACTGAGTTAACTATATTAGTCCGGCCCTCTAGAACCATCCCAGTTTCTCATCCGGCCCCTTGGGAAAATTAATTGCCCACCTCTGTGCTACCCCTACTTGTGAGCGAGTAATACACGGCGTCTAGAACGACAGAGCGGGTACCGTCCGCCTAGAAAGAGAATAACATATCATCCATGTTCCCTTCGCAAAAGACCAGTGACTGTTGAAGTGACGGTTATACATTCACATCACATCAGTTATCACGCCGTCTGCCTCACCATGTTAGTAAAGTGTTCACGTCATACCCTGTACTTCATCAACAGAGATGTGCAGCTATAGGTCAGCCTCACGAGTGTGTCTCGAAACAACATAAGACTGCAGGTGATGGATGAAAGTGGCACACGCGAAAAAGGAGGTCACAGAGGAGGTGGTGGAAGGGTCAAAGTTTACCTACAGGCGGTGACTGATGACCAGGCTGATCTTCTTACAGATGCAGGTGGGTGAACACTTTTGAACAATTTATTGAAGCTGCATTTTGACACTGTTGACAAGAGAGATAGAGAGAGGAATGTAGATTCACTAAAATAAAGAAACAAGAAGAGATCACGTAATTAAAATGACCGGAAGTCAGAGTCATTTAAGAAAAAATATATACAAATGGCGAGAGCTATAGTGATATGCTCATAAGACAGATCACAAACAATGATGATGATGATGATGATGATGATGATGATGATGATGATGATGATGATGACAAACAATACTTTTACTTTTATTTTCTTAGAAATATCGCGCGAACTTCAAGAACTGATAACGAGGTCAGGCGCTGACATAGCGTTTGATGCTAACCCCTCACCTGTACCAGGTATGAAGATTATCATTATCCGCGGTGTTCCATCTCAGATCGAGGCCGCAGTCAAGATCATCTGTCTGATCACTGCGGATGAGGTTTGTGTTGTGACTACAATTAATCATCTTAAAGGATAACATAAGAATATTGAAAAGGATGGATCGAAAAAATACTCTACCATAATAAGCAACACAAAATAACATTAAAAAACCAAAAGATATTAAAACTATCAGAGTTGCTTGAATTGATAGTTGAAGAAATATGGAGGAAAATATGAAAATAAAGAAGTATGTAGGAAGATGTTAAGTGAAACTTATCTGATGAATGCCAATGTTTAGATTCTAATGAAAGACGATTGAAATTCAAGAAATTTTTTCATGACAAGCCGAAGCAAGGTATCCAAAGAAACTGACTTAAAGGCATTATTGCATAGTAAGATTCTAATGTTAAGTCATTTCATTTAGAAAACATCATTGTCATCACAAGCCCAGGCATTCTGGATACAATGGGTTGAGGCCGCCTTCCCTGACCTCCACTCTCGCGCCTACTTCCTGCCTCCTGTCTACTTCAACCGCGTGCCGATGACTAGACAGGCGGTTGCTGGTCAGAACCGTTTGGTTCTTCAATCAGTACATAAACAGTTTCGAACCCACACAACCCTAGATAAACAATTTAGAACACTACTGACATCGTCCAATACATATAAAATGTCAAACCAAGAAAGCTCAAACTTAAACGAACCAACGTCAGTTCTCCCTGTTGTTGATTCGACTCCCATTCCGCAGCCATCTTCTGTTCAGGAATGTGATCTCAGAGATGATGTAGCCATGCAACGAGTTCTTTTCTGTCTTCAGAAGCTGTCAGAAAAGACAGGAGAAATTTTGGTAGGAATCAGCCAGTTTTATTTCGGACAATACCTGGGTAACCCATGCTACGCCCCGGCGGCTGCACAGTTACCCTCACCCGTCAACCTTCCATCAAGTTTTACACGGAACTGGAGACAGGGGGACTTTGATATCCTTATTATTCACCGACATTACGGCTTTGTAGTCTGTGAGGTGAAGGCCGTAGGTGACAACTTGAATGAACTCGATGTACCAAAGGAGAGTATAGACAACAACATCAGGAAGAAACTAAAAGACGCCATGAGACAGCTGGACAAGGCGGAGGCCATGTTGTCTCACCTGGTGTCCGATATCGCTGCCGGTCTGCGCATCACTAAGACGATCGCCGTCCCTAATCTTACGACTCATCAGGTACAACAGGCTGTCTCTGAAGACTTACAGCTCACACAGGTAAACATGTACCAATCACTATTTCCTAAGCTACAAAATGCTTTTACATTTATGTCATGGTCTTCGGTAGAAAGTAAATCAATTGCAATTTGCTTTACATAATGAGAGCTCGTATTTCGCACACGTTTTTAGTTTTGTTTTACTCACTATCTCTTGCTGTAAATTGACTATAAGCACTGTTTCGACTGCTTTAACACCAAAAGTGGTAATAAAGGTATTTAATCTGGATATATAAACTATGACGTAATATAGATTATATTTAAAGAGATTAATTACAAAAATATTTTCAACATAATAGCGACTGATTTAAAGGGATTCTAAAGGCAAAATAAAACTGCTTAGAATCGCGTAAAGAGTAGAATAATTTTGAATCTCGTCTATTTATATGTGTGTTCATGTGGAAAACGTTGAAGGTTTGTAGTAGAATGTTGTGTTTAATAACAGAAATCACACGGGACTCTTTTTTTTTTTTTTGTTTCCACGAAGTCTCGTTCTCCGTCACGTGACCCTATAACGTGTGGTTTCCATGGTGAGAGTCATGCCTCGAGAATGTGCTGCACCCGATTGCCACGAAAAAAGATGGAAAAAGATTCAAAATTTTCTTTTCATCAGTTTCCGACAGACAGAGCCTTACACACAGAGTGCGTCATAGAATAAAATGACGTCAAATTTTCGCAATGACCTCAGAAACTTCCTGTGCGAGTGACGTCATAAGGAGACTGACGTCACAATAAGACTCCTCTGCTTCACCATCTCGGGAAGCTATCGTGGTTACTCGGCGGAAGGACACGAGGGTCGATTTCACTGGATTTTTTCAATTTTTATAAACATCGGCAACCGAAATAGTGCTAATAAGTGGTAATTAAGGGAGAAACGAATCCTTTATTTCTCCTGTATTGCTCTCGTGCTCTGTAACTGTAACTAAATATATTTTTTAACGTTTGACCGTCGCCACAGCCTTATCACAAGCCTTTAGAATCCCTTTAATATAAACAGAGTCCTACATGATTTGTTTACTTAAATTATCACTAGCTTTGAAACTTGTGCCCATACTTTCTTAAATCACTTGGTTTTATTACAGGACCTTTGTAAGTGTCTGGGCACAACAGATGCGACCAACATCAGTGATCTCTGTCTCTGTTCCGACCAGCTGTCTGAACCTAGCACACCATGGGACGTTAACACGATGGTGTTAGAGAAACTTGAGGACTGGTGGAATCACAATGTGTCTGTCTATGAGCATGATAGTCACATGACCAGCGACTTGTACAAAATATTAGTAGCTAGGTAAGTAAGAATAATGTTATGGAACCATTAATTCTATGGAGCGCCAAGATGGACATTTCCTCTCTATTATTATAACATGCATTTTATACTTATAAAATCCCTTCTTTATCTATATATTTCATTCTAGACGTATATAATGTATATTATATTTTTACATTTCAATTTCACTTATAAAATGCATTTTATGGCTATACATTTCATTCTGGACTTATAGAATGCATTCTATAGCTAGAGAGTGAAAAACTCGGTAAAAACGAAATATTATACTCAGAAGTTGCTATCCAATTCATTTTATATATACATTTCCATTCTGTGGCTACAGAATGAATTCTAGCTATACAATTCAATTCTATACTTATGCAATGAATTCTATAAGTATAGAGTTGAAATGTATAGGGAACGAGGCTGGCTTATTTGTATATATGGCATCAGCATGTGTTCTACTGGTTCCTTGAAGTTTTCTGACTTAACATTCCCGAGAAAGTTTGTAGACACTAAGCAAAAAGATTCCATGCTTGTATCGCATCACTCTGCAGCCAGTTATGAAGTAATTGTGACATTTAAAAGATTTCATTAATTGAGTCTTGAACCTAGCAATTCTGCCTTCTTGGATAAGTCTGAATCACGGAACAGGTCATTTAGTTCTTCCTGTACCAGTCCGTGTGGGGTTAAGGATTCACCAGAGTGGAAATCTGATAAGTGCATGCTACTGACAGGAGAAGGACAGGTTCGTCCTCATCAGCTGAATCAAGAGACTATTCTGCTGAAGGTTCTGGAATAGGAAGTCCCTCACCATGTGGAACTGGTCTCAATGCAGGTGGAATGTTACCATAACCAGTCAATTTTTACCTAGACCTAGACATGACAGAAATTTAAATAACCACTCATTAAATTGTTGTTTTACTATATTCTACTCTAATAGAGAAGAGCTTACGACAAACTTTAAGAAATACTAATAGATTCTTGTTTGTACCAGATTCTGTGGTCCGGCGACATCAGTGACTGTCCCATGCACGTCTGCCCCACGTCTGAGTGTCAAGACCCTGGGTCAGGCAGTGTCAGCGACAGGAGAATGTTACACTGCTGTAATAACTTTATTCCCGGAGCAAGTTGACCTGCTTAACAGGGCGACTCCCAGACTCTTTGTCACCGGACCTCCAGGCACAGGTAAGACTTGGTGCTGCTGCTGATGGCTATAGAATGGTTACGATATGGCCACGACGTCTACATTGTGATTTCCTGTCCTGAGAGTCGTGCAGCGTGTAGGATGCTGTACTACCTGCTGCGGCAGACACTGAATACGCTCATCACTCAGACGGCAGAAAGAATTAAACCTGGTCAGCTTTACCTCCGGCAGTTTCGTGAGAACCTGGATGAGCATGTGGAGAGGATCGTGAACGACTTGTCGCAGGTGGCTGAGGAAGGATCGTTGTACGTCATCGCTGATGAAGTGTAAGTTGCACAGCGTGCGATGTAGTGGTAAACAAGTAGACGATGGTAGTAAGCATTTGCTATTTTTTCACATGTGCGTCTCACAGGTGATAGTTCTCAGGTGTTGATAATAGGTAATGTAGGTGTCTTGTACCTGTGTTACATTCATACACACATAAATAACTCTGGGAGTTTTTGTTGTTGGTGGTGGTTGGTTTGTTTTTTTTTTTTTTTGGTTGTTGTTTTTTACAGTGGCTGTTACATTCGATCACCTACAAAAGTTGCAATTTTTTTGACGTCACTAATGACGTTTACGATCAGGTTATTATTTGAATGCGTCACACACAAACATTACACATACACGTAAACACATGTTAACAACAGTACACAGTGTAACACGTGTCTCTCCATCCTCTCTTACCATATGACTGTGCAGGGGAGCCAAGTTCAAGACTTTCTGTGACAAGCTGCTGAGACAAGTTCCTCTTCTCCATCTTTGGGCGGCAAGTTGTTTCCATGGATACGCACCCGCCGACTGGGAAGTGGAATATTTAACCAGACCCCTCCGCTCTCCACCGCGCCGTCATCAGGAAAGTGGAGAAGGACGAAATTATCACTGAGGGCCATGTCCGAGAGTACAGTCTACGAGGTGTGCCCGACCACACAGACGGCCCGCCAGTCAAATATTTGTATCACAGAGGTCAGGGTCACTCCAGTAAACGGCAAGTTGACTGTGTCACGTGCGGTCATGAAGTGGCCAACTTTCTGCACAGTCTCCGAGTTGGTGTTACGGGTAGGTGTGGGTATTTTGGATAATGACTGTTGACAGTTAAGCATTTAACGGTGTTATAAACAAATAGCAATCAAATGAGGGTCCTATGAAAGTGCAACACAAGCGCAAATTGCTGGAAATAGAACGTAAAGAATTACAAAAACATGTTTGACAAAGAGGCGTGATAAATATTACATTAATTTTTATTTCTTAATGACACCTGGATTTGTCGAGAAAACAGGAAGTGACTAAAGGGTAATATTCCTAAAATTAGCATCATCCGCATGAGGTAAATTTGAAGAGTAAAAATAATTAGTTAAAAAAACACCAGGACAAAATGTTCTGCTGCTGAATGTTATCTTTGACGCTCAGAGGAAGATACTTTCTAAAGACATTGGCATCAAACACCAGTGGATTAACTTTTCCAGAGATCGGTATGATTATACAGTTCTCTGACTTGTTTAAAGTGTCGTGCAAACTTTGTCTCCACATTATCACAAGCCTTGAGTATCCCTTTAAAACATTTCAAAAGCGATTGTTAACGAGTCGCTTATACAGTACAGGCAAGTCTTGGACTTTTAATAAAACGAAGAGATCGTCTTACAACAGTGCAAACTATACAAAAGCCCGAGCTGTTAAAACCAACTAAAATTGTCGGTAAAAAGCTTAAACAAAGGTCAAGCATCAGATATACAGCATGTCCGTTCTGGTCTATCATCATCACAATACAACATCAGTCGTTTCCTCGTCCAGAACTATGCTAAAAACAACTGGCAGTGTGAGGACACCATTGATGTGCTGCTCGAAACAGCTAAAAATGAATTGTGCCGAAAGTTTGATGAGCTTGAACGGGAACACCTGCGAATAAGTGAACAGAAAAATTTATCATAAAGATAGATGATGAAAAATATATTTTTTTATTGAAAAATGTGTATAAAAGTTTTGTAATTTCTTTTTAATAATATAAAATCATTATCAGCAGTCCGCTGTAAAAAGAAAAAGCTATAAAAGAAAACTACAAAGCTGAAAATTAATCATCTATTGAAAAATACAGGAGTTTATCTACGACAAAAGCACATTTGAAAATGTATTTATATTTAACTAACAATAATTCACATGGAAAAATTAACTCAGATGCGTTACGGACAATCAATATAACAAAATGTATACCGCAAACACCGTGATTGTTGCTCATTAAATTATGAACTGGAAAAAGGTCAAGTGAACTCCCTTTGGACCTTTTAATTTTTTTAAGCTTCTTAAATAAAGTTTAAATCTGTAGAGTTGTATTCTAAAATCAGCCGTTTCGTTTTCTGGCTAAAATATGGCTACCTACACACAACAGTCTGAATGGTGATTCTTCATTTGACTAGGATGCATGCTTATATTTGCTGGACTCGCTGTTACATATACTTATATAGGCAACGGAACTCTCCAGTACAGGAGAGTAATTTTCTTCTGCTTTCCTAGTAGCATGTCATAATGCCTTTGTTTGAAGACTTATGTCTTTAAAATTAAGCGTAATTATATTAAGAAATATTATATTAAGAAATATATTATTTTATTCATCCGTCTCTTTTTCATCAGCTTACAATAGACTGACTTTGAATGTTAACAGATGTAGTCGCGACGACATCTACGACCGCAAACTCCACCAGTAGAGGCACAGCACCACCCTGCCTGCAGTGGAGAGATGTGTTGGTGTTGTACCGCGGTGACATTAAGTACAAGCCGCTTATGATAATAGTTTTGGAAGACAGAGGTGTCCCAGTGCGGATGATGACGGCTGAAGACATTGATGACGTGGCCACAGCCAGTAGTGACGTGGTGTGGATGGCAGATGGAGACCGCGTTCGTGGTTTGGAGAGAAAAGTCGTCGTTTGTCTGGAGTCTGGTCATGTGTTTTTCTCTCTTAACCTCATATCCCGGTGTACATCACAGCTTGTTATCGTCTCTACCTAACCCATAACCACCTAAACATCAATTTAACTTCTACAGCTGTCACCTTGTGTCTGTCTCTCTGCAATCATCTCCATGTTTGCCACTTGTTTGTGAATGTGTGCGTGCCTCAACAATGACAACCAGAAATTTAATATCTGGCAAATAATAAAAAGATATCATTCCAATGCTATTAGTGTTTTATCTGCCAATAAACTTAATACAATCATTTCTTCTGCAGTGTTGTGTCAAACTGTTGTCACTTAGTGTCGTGGGAAATGTAATCCCAAGCGTGGTGAAGTGTACGCGTGGTCACAGAACACCATGACACCAAACATATTTACCACTAGATAACATATCTCTGTAGCGCACAGATGCAACATCTAATCTGCAAACCATGCATCAATATCTGTCTCGCGAATCAGAAAAGGGAAAACAGCAAGGTTCACAGCTGGAAAATTTGTACGGTTCAGTGAAGTCAGTACAAAGAATCCTGTACAGTCAAAAATCCAAAGAAAAATGGCAAAACGAAAAACACAGCCCATTAGTGGATGAAGATATCTCTGGGAAGAAATGAAGCTGGACAAGCATTAAAGAACAACGCAGAAGAAAGTAAAACGGTGCAACAGACATCAGATCATAGGAGAAACCAAAGTGAGATGTGGATCCATGGATGACACAAAGTGAAGATGTATATGAAACTAATAAACACGTGGAATTTCACTGGTGTACATGGGTGACATAGTGACACTACATGTCATTCACATGTAAAAGAGACATGGGTCCCAGTAAAAGCAATTTTACACTTTCGACGTGGGTTCCTGCTCGTAATGCCAAACGCCACCAACAATCTTAATGTTTTTGTGAGGCGGAAAGTGAATCTGTCGAACTGTTTCAGTAGGAGATTCTGTATCTGGTCGTAGTAGTAGTTGGCTGTCCATTACTTATCGATTCTATAGGTTTTGTCCTGTCCCTACCATCACTGACAGATTTGGTGTGTACGAAAGTGCCCTAGCTGAACAGAAAAACTTGGGACATCGGGTCGCCAGTAACTATAACTCACTCTCCAACAAAATAAAAAAAAAGCAAAAGCAAGTATCATTGCAACGTACCCCCCGCCAAAAAAAGACATACACACACATGCTAACACCACCTAGGGACCACGGTTATAAAGCAAGGGTAAGCATTTGCCTAGAACAAAGGGGAGAATTCAATGGCACGCGTCTTGTATCCAAAGTTGTAAAGTGGTTTCCAGATCCTGCAGATGTTGTTTTATCCCTCAAGCCCTGCTTATAAAGCAAACTCACTGCCCTCTTACAAGCACACACACTCTTCACGACACCTCTGTGATACCGGACGTAATAGAAATATTTCAGTAGGAAACATCCGAACCTCACTGTTAAAAATAACAAGATGAATCATGTTTATTTTGTTTGTGACCTCTTCAAAAAGCAACACTTACATCCGAAAAAGTGGTTTTCATAAAAAAGTTCAACAATAAAGATCTGTGTGATCTAAGTCACAACTTGTGAAAAATATAAACTTGTTTATTTCGTGTGTTTATTTGTTTTTTCTGTTGTTTACTTGGTTATTTTCAGTACGGTGGCAAGCTATGTAATTGTTTCAATAATTTGACGTTGTTAGAGACTATTTTAACGAAACTAAGATGGAGTTTAAAGAGGTAAATAGATAAATCTCCTAAATATCTTAAGGTCAAAAGGAAGACCATGGACACAATATGAAAGATAGCATCACAAAAGGCTGTTCATCTTTGGCGAAAAAAAAAGACCTTGCGGCATTCTCACAGCGGTTGTTTCTGATACAGATAATACTCAGAAACATACTCTTCTCTGACCCACTGTTTATCAGAGGTGCAAGATATTTTACCTTGATATCATGATTGGTTTACAATGTAGCAAACTGTCCTCTGTCGTTCAATGGCAAAAAGGGTAGTTTTGTTTCATATGGTTTGTGATTTTTTCCACTAATTTTCTAGTCTAAATTATATTAAAGAATTCCTTAACTTTGCATAATATCTTTCTGGATCATATATTTATATATATATGTGTGTGTGTAATGGGTTGTAAGGTCTTGTAATGTCTCGTGTATGAATGAGGTTGTGTGTCTTTTGCTGAAGAATAACCGGCTACTGTCAACAACAGAAGAATACCTTTTATTCTGCCGTCCGGTGGAGAAGCAGTGTCGTCGTCGGCGTCTTCATCGTTCATGTAACAGTCTACTTTCTTCGTACTTTATATTCTCTGGCCGCCGTCTCACATCAACTGTCTGCACTTCAGCTGAATGTCAGCATCTTGGCATCCAAGCTTTAGTTTAAAATCCACAGTCTCCTCTTCCTATCATATTCGTCGGAGTGTGCATGTTCGTGCGTATGCGGGGTAAGTGTATATAGACCATATTACAATTTATATATAAAATATAAAAGGTAGTATTTAGAAATATACTCACACACACAAGAACCCTACTCATATACTATTACCGTAACTTCAGCACCATATATGAAGAATTATTGCATCATAGAAGAGAAAACATCCTAACGGCTATTGGCAAGCAAAACAAAACTTCGGTAGTTTGTAACAAGCTTCCCCCAACCTACAATACCCCTTTCCCTTTCCCCTTTCATATACCTCAACCATAAACCATCAAGCTCTTATTTCCTATCTCAATCTACCGAATACACCGATCTAGAAAAAAAAGAGAAAGAAATTGATTCATTCAAACGTTAGTTCCATCAGAGCCTTTCTCCACCTTTTATGGGACATCAACACTGACATGATCCTTCGTAAGAGCCAACAACCTCTGTACGGAAACTCAGATCTTTTTGTGTTGCTCTGTCATCCTCACTCTGTTCTTTCAGTCTTTATTAAAAGTCTCATCACTTTTTCTTTCATGTCTTTGTTCCACAGCCTCTCCCTAGGGAACAGTCTTGTCTCCCTTGTTAATATTTGTTCCAAGATTACCGGAACCAGGCAGAGGAATTCGTTGCCTTTTATCATTAGCAAATCCTTAGAAGGGGATCCCGTATCCTCTTACTTTCTGATCATGTGTTGTCATTTGAGTTTTCCCTCTTGTAATCTGGCTGTGGGTACACGATGCCTGTATGCAGAACCAGGCATCATTGCAACTCAGTCATTCCACGTGACATTCACTTGATAAACTCTACTGACCGTCGTCTTGTACGAACCTGAGGTGACTGTCATTTCAGGGAATGTGCATGTGTGTGTGTGTGTGAAAGAGAGAGAGAGAGAAATTATTTCAACATGTGTATGTATACTGCTAGTACGAGTACTATCTGAAATTGCTCTAGTGGATAAATAAAGTGGTATTGTATTGTAAGAGTATGTAGAACTGATCAGTCATTTTACAATACATGACAGACTTGCTGTAGACATCAGACCATACAGAAATACATTCAAAGATATTTCTACAAGCATATATAAAAGAAGCATGGGGGAACGTGGTGTTTTACGGTGAGCCAGCAATGAAAGATTATATCACAACAAGCAGCCAGCCCTGTAAACAGATGCCACATGCAGAGAAAGAACAGTGTGCCCGAGACGAGAGACAAACACTCTTCAACTGCGTTGGTTACAGGTGCTAATCTTTGTGCCACCGGACGCCCATACATACAGCAGGTACTACACCTCAATTTACATATACCACCTCTTTTAATCGAATATGTGATGGGAAATAACACACACACACCTCTGCCTTATAGCTAGTAATCAATAACAAAACAGATGAAGAAAAGAAGTTAATTCATTTTATACAATGATTAACTTCTAATAATTCACCTGCACTCTTAATTGTAGTTGACCGGACAATTAGTCTCATCGTTTTACTCCTATGAATGGAAAGAGTGATATGAGTCATTCTTTTCTACAAACGACAGGTATGTGCACGGGTAAAGATTCTCGAGGTACCCACTCAGCCTGCAAGAAACTCATAAGGGCCCCTTGCGAAAAGAGAGGAGGACCCCTTGCGGGTTTTGGAAGAGGGGCCCGTAAGGAACCTTGGTGGGAATTACCGCGAGTACCCATCATTTCCCACGAAAACCCCGTTGACTTCCCCCAGCTTGCTGCATCCCTCACCCAATCTCACCCCTAGTAGCATTTGGAGGAGAGGCCATATAGGACCCATGTGTGTCCCATATAGTACCCATATGAGCTATCTTATGACCATATAGGAAGCCTATATCGGCCCAACCGCCGAAAGCGCAAACAGGTCCGACCGTGGGCAGAGATGGGCTTCCTATATAGGAAAACCCATGTGAACCTAGATACCTTTTCCAGCTATTATTGGTAATTTTAGGTATTTTGGCATATTCTGATTTACATTGTTTTTAAATCAGAATATGCCAAAATTCCTAGAACTACCAATAATATCAAATACATCAAAATAACACTATAAATGCCAAACAAAATGTTACAAAAAACAAACATGATTTGTCATTTACTTATGTTTATTGTAATTGTTAATTAAAAATATGCAAATTTTTTTTTAAATTGACAGCTTTATGTGAAAGAATTTTACAAATGTACACCTTTACATGCCCCCCAATGCATTCCCCTCCCCAGAGTTATTTAATAATGCTTTTAATTGTCTGTGCTCGGGTGCCCTTTCTCGTCGTCCGTTATCTCGGTCCCGCGCACCAGTTAGCCACTTTGCGATCAATGCCTGCACTTCTACATCTGTTGCTGCAGGGAACGTTTTTCTTGCAGCATCTAAAAAATAGAACAAAATATAATCACTTAATTGTAGGTCACTGACCTTAAAATCCAGAATATAAAGTGAAATAAAGAAAGGTACAAGCAAATTATATAGATATGTAAAGTGGCATAAAAATTTAAAGCGTTATAATCAGAAAGGAATTACAAGTGGAACTGCATTTGAATTTCAGTTAGAATTTCTATAGGCAGGAGAACTCTGGAAATACTGATTTCAAAACCAATCCAAATACATGGGAACTGCAAAGATGTCTATCAACTTTCATCTTAATTCCTCTCTACACAGTATTAACCAGCTGATTAAAGGACTAGACATAGGATAAACATGTGTACATGTTTTTAAATTTGCAATGTAATTTGATCACACTAAAAGATTTTCTCTCAATGATTCATGAAAGTACAGTCAAATATTAAATCCTTACCCTGAACTGTTTGCAAAAGAAAGGGGTGGTTTTTTAGTCCCTTCTTCCCCTTCTTCCCATGTACGTTGTAGGATCGGGCCAACTCATTTGTAAACAGCTGAGATAGTATGCCCCTGACTACCTGCTTCAAATTGCTTCCTCCACGCATTCTCAAATAGCATTCCTGGAAACAGACATAATAAACACGCATCATTTTTTAAAATGAAACTTGCTGTGGGCAATGAAAACCCTTAAAGGTAATAGTTAAAATACACTTGACTCCTGCTTCTAACAAATCAGAATAAAGCACATACCAAGTGTGCCCGTTTTCCTGGATCCGTCTGCAAGTCCAGCTCGAGACTTTCTACGTCCTCTGAAGATTTTAAAGGCAAATGAATCCCTCTGCAGCTCCCTACATATTTCCTTTCTTGGGTGGCTCTGTGCAAACATTTTTGATGTCTTTCATTCCGTTTTCAGTCTTCCAGAAGAGAATTATATGTGTAGAGCTTGCTTTAGTGACCTGAACCAACGAACGCAATAGCAGAAAAACATTTAAAATAGTATCATATTTATTTTCATTTTGTTTCACTATGGCAAAAAAAGCCTGGGATTTTAGCCATTCTGGTATATTTCACAAAAAACACTGTTTAAAGTCTTGGCAGAGTAAAACAAACAAAATGTTAGACTGATTATAAACAAATGACTTCAAATTACCTTCCAAGGAGTTTGGGTCCCTGTGCTTGCAGACAAGCGTTGGAACCGTGTAGCAGAGGTGAAATGCTGCTAATTGCTGAAAGGTTCTAGTTTCGGATACCCTAGGCCTCACAACCGGTGGCATACAGTATGGCAATGGTTGTGGACACTGCTGCATAGCTGAGTGGTCATGACGTGGCGATTCCTTGGCACCATTTTCCTCTTCGCTGTCTGTTAGATGTGCATCCCTGTGTCAAATTAATAAATTTGCATAAACTAATTCAGCCCAGTAAATTTAAAACGAGAAGCTGTTGATATGTGGCTTAAAACCTTTATTTTTTAAAAGAACATTTTATTGTTATTGGAAAAACTTTATCACTGCAAATACACTATTTTACCAGGAAGCTTACACAGCCTTGTGTCCTTACAGGATGTCCACAAAAAATCCCTAAAGCATATGTAGAGAAAATGAAAACAGACCGAAATCTAACTGGAGTTAGCCCTTTTTGGTGCTGTAGGAGTATTTGTCAAAAACAGGGCAATGGTGGTGGACACTGCTGCTTGCCGAATGTCATGACGTGGCGATTCCTTGCAACCATTCTCTCCTTCACTGTCTGTAAGTTCTGCATCCCTGTGTCAATTAATAAATTTGCATAAACATATTCAGCCCAGTAAATTTAAAACTAGAAGCTGTTGATATGTTGTTTAAACTTTATTTTTAAAAGAACATTTATTGTTATTGGAAAAACTTTGTTATCACTGCAAATATACTATTTTACAGGAAGTGACACACCGGAGTCCACAAAAAGATCCCTAAAAACATATGGTAGAGAAAATGAAACAGACCGAAATCTAATCGGATTATCCGTGTCCTTTCGATGTAGTAGGTATTTGTGTCATCAGTCTCCACCTCCGACATGTCTTTCAGTCTCTCGCAGATTTGGCTAGCCTTTTGGTAGTTATCTTTGTAATATTAAAAGTAGCCAATTAGATGTCACAAATCAAGACCAAAAACCATCATAAATTTCACGTTAACAATAATGCACTTTTATAGTGCAGCACCATAACCAGCTCCACATCTTGGTGTAAATGACATGTTATACTGTTCAAACAATCCAAGTATCTCCTGCGCACGTACATCATGCATACAGTCATTTGACCATTAATCTCACACACTTCATAAATTTTCTTTCTCCCCAAGATTATTTATGAATTTAAAAATGCACTTACTTAATGACTTGTGCAGGCGAATGAGATGCAAGGCCATGAGAATCTGGCGTTTTAGCTTTAATAATGAAGCTTGCATCTGCTTTAACAGATTTGTGCCAGTTGCACAACTTGCGACCAGTGGAATCGTTCAATTCTACCACCACCTGTTCTGGAATTACAGCTACTGGCCCTTTAAACCTTCTTTGGCTCTTCCAAAAAACTCAACAACGTGAATAAGGCATCTGCTGAAAAAAACTCATACACTTTATAGGCATTTGAACCTAAATATGCAAAGCCTATTCTTCATAAACATCACTGTTACATAAACATGTAAAGCAAGCATAATAAAATATGTGTATACAGCATATCTGCACAGTACATTTTAATGCTCATTACAATCTATAAGCACTTGCCCTACATACACTTTAAAACACATGATTTACAGTGCACATTTAGTACTTTGGAAGTGAAGAGGAATAAGATAAAACTTTTTTTATATGGTAACATAACATATTTTCTTGAATTTCATGAATACCCTTAGTTTTCAAGTGTTCCAGAAAGATCAGAGCCTGTACAATACCTAAACTGAATGAACAAAAGGTTTCTCAACAGTATCACCAACTTGGAAAAAGTCTGATTTTTCCTAAACGCTCAAACACTAGCATTATGTCTGAACTTTCTAAAGAGAGAATATTTCTAATAAAGTAAAATAAATTATTGACCATTATACAGTTATTACCATCTGTTGTAGAAAAAAAGAACCATTAAAGGTAATTTGTCTGAATTGACACTTCCAGTCACAATCAGCTGTCAATGGGCCATCTCTATGAGTTTTTTTGGTTCACCACTGGAACAGAATCCTTATGCTGTCTAAGGAAAGGCCCATTTGCACTTTTTCAGATATTCTTTTAATTACCTGCTGCAGTGACAGTTTGGTGTTCGAACAAGTCGTTTAAGCTGCCTAAATAGTTCTCAAAGGAAATGCGAGTAAGAATCCAAAGGACCAAATCTCTTAACATCATCAGCAATATGTGACAAACTATGTACATTTATACACCAAAAATCCCCTACCATACAAACGCTCTGCTTCTTGTATAATAAACATAAAAGTTATTAGAATAATCTGCATAGAGCACACACAGCTCAGGACTTGCAAGACAAAAATAGCAATAAATAAGAGAAGAAAATGATTATACTGCCTAAAGAAACCTGCCTTTAACGCTACTATACCAGTAAAAAGAAGGAACTGTCGAATTCTGTTGCTTTCCAACGGTCAAGTTCAAGCAAGGATCTACACCTTTCTTGCAAATTCACGAGGATGTATGTTCTGAAATTAAGAAGGCTGCAAGAAATCTGCTGAACAGCATGCGAAGAAAGCCTAATCCCTGCACTGACAGGACTTTTGTCCAGAACCACAGCAACCTTCTCATAACGCCAAGAACACTAAATGCTGTAATGTAACTAATGGAAACTGTAAAACCATTCCTACAGAAAGAGTTGAGAGAGATTCTCCAGTTTTATGATCTGAAAAGCACATTTCATCAATTGGCATCAGTCGAAGGGCAGCCAAGCTCAGGGTAAACAACCTTTCCATCCCAAACTCCTTTTTGTTTGCACTTTTCACAGCCATAATAGCCGGAATGACCTTTCACTTGCTTTACAAATGCGCGAGCTGGTGCATCACAGATAAAACAAGACAAATAATCTGCACACACTGAGGACCCGTTCTAGTTGCACTGGCCCTCTCTGCAATTCTGTCACATCCTTACAAGTCTTGTAAAACCTATTAACATCTTCTGGTTTCTTCTCGCCACAGTACAACCATACAAAAGGGTCAGTTTTCTACAGGACTACATACTCTCCCAAGAAATAGGCCCAAAACTGATTACACGAGAGTGAAAGAGTGCAGTCCATCAATATTTACCTGTAGGAAAATGGAAGGAATGTCATATCCATGATCTGATAATAAGTATTGCACTAACTGCTGTGATTTGGACAGAGATTCTTTAAGTCCAAAGTGATAATAATAGCCAGAACTATTTTCTACAGATCTGATGTTTAATTTTTGGGGGGTTTTCAACAGTGTTCTGGGATCCTTGGGGAGAGATGGATGGTAATTACGTAGAATACACAGTAAACGAGACAAAGCACTATGTGTAATGTTACATTGGCTTGCCCAGAGTGCTAAATCCTGATACAAATTGTTTTCTGAAATGCACTCGCTATTCTGTAATAATTCAGTGTCGCTGTCTGATTCACTTTGATCTTCCTGATCTAAATAATCAAGAAAAGAATTCCATTCCATTTCATTTGCTTCGTTTTGATCCTGATCTAGATTTTGCGAAGCTGAAACCGATGGTGTATCGACGCTAACATCTGATGAAATATCGCCAGATAAATCGTAATCGCAATTCATTTGAGGAAATTCTGACAGCTCTGAATTCTCTGCATCATTAACGACTAAAGAATTATCAAATTGCAATGGTTCAGAACTGCGGCCCGACTTCACTTCTGTCGGAACCCGCATTTACATTACAGTGCTTTTACTTTTTCTAACTTGTTTTCTAATATCTTCTCTTAGCATGATATTCTGCATTAAATTGACATTGTTTAAATTAAGATCTAACTAAACAATTATTTTACTTTAGAATATATATTAAGTTAAAACGACGTACTGTTATCGAAGAGTCGAACACGTGCAATTGATAGCTGGAGCTCGAACCTTTCTGCTCAGATGCTGGAGAAGAAAAGGACAAATCCAAACGCAAATTTGTAAATGGCGGCGGCCTTGCGTGCTCACACATCAATCGTGCTCTTCCGGTCACCATCTAGTACGCCATTGGCTAAAAGTCATTGCCATTATTAGGGGTTATGGCCCTTGGTTGGTAAGAGTATACTCTCGCCCGTCAATATAGGTAACCTATATCGGGCCCATATAAGCCGAGATTTCGATGCGCATAGGGACACTCTTACCACCACTGGTACACAGACTGGCACACCATGAAGAAAACATTCAAGAGCTTTTCAAAATCTCTTTGTTTTCTCACAACGCATAAATAGTATGCAAGAGATATGATTACACAATTTCATTACAACAAAAACTATTTTAACAGTTTACATCATTAAAAGCATTAAACTTGTTTTTGAACAACAAGCATTCGTCCAATTATTTACATAAAAATTACAGTTAATAATTCTTTACCGCATGAAAGTTATTTTTGAAATAATTATTATGTGTGACCTGCCGGGTACAACAAGTGAAACATTTCACAAAAAGCACTACAATACTTATATATGATCATAAATTATTCATGACTATCCACTGTTATAAAGTACAGTTGTTTAATGACATCTTTCACTTAACTTTATTAAGACTTCCTTCAGAGATCGGCGGTGTTTCACTATGAGATGGACGTACAGTTCTAAATGTCCGTCCGCAGGTCAAAGCGAAGACAGAACCCTGACCCTGACCCCATACCTTGACTTTCCGCTGGGAGGGGGAACAGAGAAGGGATGGATGCGACACGATCAGGTGTCAACTTGTCTGCGAAGTAGAGCGCGGCAGCTAGACTGTGTCATCGTGACCTCCCAGAGGTCATGGCCCTCGTCAGCTAAGGATCGCATTACAGGTCTCCCGCCTCACTTCCCTATAGGGGCTCAAGACCTACCCGCCTCTCTTTTATCTTGGGTAAACAGCTTAAAATATATTCTATTCATACCAGCCATACTAACATACTCGCTTTTCAAACAACGCAGTAGAGATATCCAGACCAGCGTGTGGACAAAGCTTATGCATTTCTCGGAAAGAATCTGACTTTTGAAACAAACAGTTGTCTGTGCTTTTGTCTCTCTCGAGTATCAAGCTAGCTTCCTCAGTACAAGAGAAAAGTTTGCTACAGCTGGCATCAGGTGAGTAGTGAATTCAAAGCTCGCGAAACCTGTTTTAAGGCCAAGTACACCTCCTTCAATTAAGGATAATTTTAATTTCTAGCCATTTTGAGATTATAGCATATTATGAATGTTCAACATCTCTTCTATCTACTCTCCATGTGGTTCTTTATAAAACCATCTAGAAAGGTACAATAAAAAATAAAACTACTATATTTTGTCAGTAAAGACAGTGACTGATTTTCTATTTGCTTTTGCCGGAGACAATAGCGAGGTAATAATTAGGACATAGAATAATGGTAAGCGCATCGCCTTTTTAAAATTGGATAATCAACATAATCGTCGGATAGAGCTTTCAATCGCCTTTCAAATAAAAACTAGGTGAAGGCTGATAGAATGTTCCCACTCTATGATTCGAGGTCTTTTCTACACGAAACAAAGGATCCGAAATTTCTTTAACGCCGACCTTGAGGGACGGACACGCTTCGGAAGATTTGGGATATCCCACTACAGCTATCATGGCTTCCGGGTGTAAACAAATGTTGACAGTAACTCAAAGTTAGTTTTAGGATAATTTCCTTCTGAGACGTTCACCCTACATTTTAAATGTTGACTTTGTCAGACGCTCATTTCTTCTCAAAATACCACGTGGGAAAGAATAAAAAAAAAAAAACAAACCATTTCTTAGACTGTCTGAGCAGCTACAAACAAGAAAACTTAGTGCAACATTACTCATTGTCAAATTCACATCAGTCAGTGGTTTTAACGTCTAAAAAGAAATAATCAGGATTAGAGTGAAATGGCAATATTTGTTATGTATGTACTTTGTCTGGAATGTAAGGAATGTTAGGAAACAGAACGTTGTTTTAACGGGTCATTTGTATTTGAAAATTAGTTACAACATTAACATGCATGTAAATTTATAAACATTACTGGCTTTTTTATTAGCTTTCTGGAATAGCAGACAGAAAAAAATCTCCGTACATCTGTAGCATTGAATTTGTTGTCAAGAATGGGTATTGCATCAGAAGCAGCCAACATTGTGTACAAAAGGTCAGGATCTATCCATAAATAATACTACTTGATAGTTACTCCATTGCATGTAAGTCAAACCCTTGCCCTGGTTGTCAACGAGAAAAATAAAAGATCAACGACCAGATTTGTTTACTCCTAAATTTTTGCAGACAAATCTTTTGATTGTTAAATATTTGATTTGGTCTTTAAAATATACACTCCTCGCTTTTTTGCAAGGGATAACATGATGGGGTTCTGACGAGGGAATGGTAAAAAAAACAACTTTTTAATTTCGTCGTTTTCCTGTGGAAATCTG
Organism: Pomacea canaliculata; assembly: GCF_003073045.1. Taxonomy (NCBI): domain Eukaryota; kingdom Metazoa; phylum Mollusca; class Gastropoda; order Architaenioglossa; family Ampullariidae; genus Pomacea; species Pomacea canaliculata. The sequence continues at coordinate 7,127,911 of NC_037600.1, forward strand.
GACGTTGCCGATATCTTATGAACAAAGTGTCCTTACCCCTACCCCCACCCCCCTAAAAAAAGGCCAGCAACATCAACAAGCACTGCCGACAATCGCTCCAACAAATGGACCCACACTACTCGAATCTTTCCCTATGTTTTTAGAGGTAATTGAAGAGGTTTTATCACAGAAAACTCCGTGATATCCAGATTTTCAGGTCTGTGGACAGTCTCTTGATACGAGGGTGAACGTTGTTCCCTAGGAGCAGTTGCCACATGACTTGTTGCAGTAAAAATGCAAATGGCTTGTGAATGTCTTGGTTAAACAGCATAAACCGAAATACGTGATAAAGTCAACAAAATCAGACTCACAAAGGTTTTGTACCAAACCTTCGATGTTTCAACTAAGGAAGGTTAATGTTTTCTGTGGACTAACATCACTGGGGCCAGGCCCACATCCCTAGCTACTGTCCGTTTCTTGTCTCTGTGTACCTCTCGTGTGTCCAGACCGAGTGGTGATCGGAGACCGCTGGAACATGTCTGTGAGTAGTTGCTGGGACCTGTTGCTTTGATGTAACTGCCTCCTGTAGTACTGTTGTCTCTATGCTGGGTAGAATCGGTTGCATTTGTCTCAACATTCGAACCAACCGTCGCAGGTAGTTGTCTCCCCTCTGTTGAGCAGGGGAGTCTCATGGTTGTCTCCCACGACCTATTGTGATCCTCTGTTGAGTGAAAGAACGTGTGTCAGTACCTATGTTCATTTCTGTCTGTCCTGACTCAGTGCAATGGTTCTGACAAAGTCTGTGTTTCAGGTTTACATGCAGTATGATGGACAGAAGCTTCACGTCACGTGGGACTTCTTCCAGAACGTCATTTCCGCTACCTTTCATTCTGTTTGCCCTCCTCTCAAGTCGTTTAGTCTCATCAGACGGCACATTTTTGGCAGAAAGTCAGTAATTCTTACTGGAATTCTCGCACTGTGTCTTTATCATATATGTAGCTAGACATATAAACATATTTATTTGATCTGTCAAGTTTTCATAAAGAGAATAAATTGTGATTAATCAGGCAAAATACGACTTACTTGCTTCTGTGATAACAGGCAGCAAAACATTTGTAACGAATTACTTTCTGTGTAGTAGTAATACAGAAAATCCCTTCACATTGTATGGAGAAATAGAGTTTTTATACGCACATTTACAATAATATAGCAGGAGTCTACCTACTAGTCTTTTCATGGATGATTTCTTACTATTATTAAAACAACTATTTTTCTTATTGCCGCTTGGTAGTAGATAATAAAAATAGTTGCTTTGTCAATAGTAAGAAAATGTGAATGAGTTTTTTTCCGATAAACAGAGGGGGAAATAAAGTGCGATGTTCCTTCAGTCAAACTCAGAGAAAACACACGTTTGACATGCTATTTTCCCGAGGATGTCAGTCAGACGAGAAGAGATTTTTCAGTCTATCGTCAGATCGGCATGGAAACTGACGGTATGAATACAAACACTTTCTGTCCTCTCTTTCTGTCAAGTTATGGTGTTTTATTTAGTTTGTCTCATTGCCTCAACTGGATAGTTAATAAGATAAATATAGTATTCGTAGCTACAAAGTCAATAAATAAAATCAGATTCTCTAATTTAATTCCATTCTATTACGAGCAAGAATGTCACTTAGCGGATGGATCACTTTAAAAGTAATTATAAAATTATGCCAGAAAATGATTAAACATTACACAAGTAGTCGCTTACATAATCATATGTTTTTCCTTGATAAGTTTCTCTAGTCAAATAACAGTCTGTACTGTTTTTCAGTTTGCACTAAGCTCTCTTTATTGTACACACGTGACCATAATATGAGAATAATAGGTGTTTGTCTTTTTCGTTTCGGCAATAACATGCAAAGTCTTCTTATCTTCAAAAGCCGTGATAGACTGCTGGTGGTTGAGGGGTCGGTTAAACTGCTTTGTTGACCCACACTACAAGTACGACAAAAGGATATCCGACAGACTGACCATTGAGATTCAGCGAGTTTCACCATCACACATTGGCACGTACTCCTGCCACCTGGCCAATTATATACAGGACTCCCTTAACACCTGTGACCTCAGTGTCACAATAGGTGAGATTTGCAACTTTTAACTTTTTAGAGATTCCCGAGCCTATGCTTATTATTCATTCAGTACATGTCGACAAAGATATCACCGTAAAATGTGCAAAAATAAAATGAAAAAGAAACAAATTAGTTGATTCTGTCCTATCGCCAAACAGTTTGTCTCTTGTGGTCATGCTTCGAGTTGGAAAAAAGTTGTTGACCTTCATGTTTACATGTTTTTCCGCAGCATTTTCTACCTCTCCTTACCTTCTGTTGCTTTTCTGTATGTCGTGTTAATTTGAAGTGCGAACTGCTGTGATCTGTTGGCGGGATTCCACTCCGCCATGCTTTATTCGCTTCGGCAGCTACCTTGAGCAGCACTGATGATCACCTTCTTGCATTTTTATATGACAACATTTCTTAATATTCTCAGGCTTTCTCAATACAGTCTCAGTATTCTCCTGATGTCACTAAATTTGTTCTCTAAAGTCGTTTCCGTCAAATCTACTGTGATCGCCCTTTACTTCCGGATCGTTGCGAGTCCTCGCGTAGTTCGTTCTACATCTTTGTTGCTATTTTGTGATCTTGATAAGGGTGATACCACGAACTTGCATTACTGTACTGCTTACAAAACGACTTTTTCCAAAACTACTGAAACGAGGCTGGTGTATACAAAGCTTCCGGTTTAGTCACATTCTTTGTTTAGGCTCGCCGAGACTAACAGCGGAGAACTTCGCAAGAAGCAAAGCAACAACAACCTAGATACAACTACATGGCCCGCTCGGACACAGACAGCGTCACACCTGCCCAACACTACATTCCGTGCTGATACTAAAGACCTTTTCCATATTGCCTAATATCGTTTAGATCTTTATTACAAAGCACTTAAGGTTCTAAGGTCCTCTTTTTGCTTTCTTCAGACAGATCAGTCTGCGAAATCCCATCTGCCAAACTGGAATCACAGACTGTGTTGACATGTTACTTTCCTGAGGACCTCAGCAAGACTCAAGCGGATTTCTCTGTTTATCACTACTCCAGCCCTGATCTTAAGGGTATGTTTTATTTTATGTTTTATCGTTTGGATTTTACAATGCAAAGATAACACAATGTACTTTATAAATTCTCAGTGCACAGACAAAAGTTTGCTTGGTGTCTATTTTCGAAAAGTGGAGAAAGCAATGTAAAGCAACATTCAATCAAGAGCTCAACTGACACCAAGCTTCCAGCCGCATGTAGTGGGTTTACCTCAATGACTATGACAATGATCAACTTTGTTTGTCCCAGTGGGCAATTTGAACATGGGAAGGTGCTCTAGTTACCAAAAAAGTTAGAAATAAAAGTAAGAATAAAGTTCGTTACAAGGTGCAACGTTAAGATGTACAGTAGCAACGTGAAAAGAAGGCAAGTGACAATCCTATATATGCAAGACATAAAACAAACATCAACAATAATCATGTGTGCACCTACAACATCACTCACACACCACTGACACCTCATCTGAGGTTGAGCAGCTGGACCGCAGATGTCACAAACGATTTTATGTGTCTGTTACCTTTACATATTGGCGTGGAATATTGTGTACCAGAGCTTATTAATACAAATTCTCTCATTAGTGCATGTTCAGGTGCTGACAAAATATGTGAAGTTTTCCTGTTTGTTGATCACAGTAAAAGCTAAATCCCTCTGTCCGACACTAATTATCTTAGAACAGATGTAGACAGTACTGTTCAGACTGTTCCTGTCATGGACAGAGAGATTGTTACAAATGAAAAGGATAAAAGACTCACAATAAACAACTGGTAGAAACGGCCTAAAATTGCTTGACTAACTGAAAAACTGTTAAGCGTACGCAGAAGGTACATTCCACATTTTTTTTTTTTTTTTTTTTTTTTTTTAATTATATATTATATATAAACATTTATTTTGCATTAACACATTACATTTACATGACAAAATCATCAAAATCATATTCCTTAAATTATAACGAGCATACATAACCAATATCACAAACATATATATAGTGCAGGCCTTTTTCCCCCAACATTTTGTGCAGAACTCTGATTTAAAGTATTTCAATATACTATCTAGTATCTAATAACTAGCCTTCTATTTTCGCATATATGAACATTTATTTTTTCCTTATTATTATTTTACACATTATTTTATTTATTTTTGAATATATAAACATTTTATTCTTCATTTACCTATAAATCATATGGCATATTCTATGTAATTGAGCCATTCACTCCATTGCACTATACCATATATAACAATATAAAAGACATAATAAGGTAAGTGTATATCAACATTGTATGAAAGTCTAGTCACTGCTTAAGTTTTGGTCAACAAGTTTCATATAAGTTAGCCAAAGTTGTACAACTTTCAGAAGGTACATTCTTTGTTGACCACGTTTAACAATGTGTTTGGTGTTTAAATTCCATTTGAGCTGGCAATCAAAAGTAGTTCCCAGGTACCTGAAAGAGTTAACAGTTTCAACAGGCTTACAGTCTATCACACTGGGAGCAACAAAATTCTCTTTAATTCTCTCCTCAGTAGTAGACTACAAACGAACACTATGAATACATAAATTTATACATATATATATAAACAATATAGAACACACACTCAAAGCCATATAAGTCTTTAATAATTGCTTATCTCAAATTTTATCTAATACACAGATACGGTTTTAAGTTGCACATGGAATGGAGACAGTCTTAGCTGTGACACAGTCCGTGGTTACCAGTTTGACAAGAAAGTCACCTCACATCTCAGACTACGGATATACAAAAGGTCCTGGAGAACCATCAAGGAACCTACAGTTGTCGGGCACAAGGCGATGTTCTTTCCGAGAACTGCTCTTTCGCTCTTAAGACAGGTTTAGTAGTAGTAGTAGTAGTAGTAGTAGTAGTAGTAGTAATATTATTATTATTAATAATAATAATAATAAAGAACCTTAGTAGAGCAAATTTATCTGCTAGGGAGGGGCAAGTTCATTGCACTGTATCATAAAAAGAAAAACAGAAAACGACAGTTGACAATATAACGGAGAACATGTTTCCTCAGGCTTTCATAATTACAATACAATACAACTTAGTTGATCCCCGGGTGAAATTCAAGATAGTGCTCGTGCTAGTAATAATATATATGATATAAAAGAGATAATATAAATGTTCTTGTTAAAATAATGTCTCTCTCTTTCTCACACACACACACATATTCCCATCAACAGCCTATACAGTGGGTAACCCTAGGTCGTCTTAGTACAAGATGACGGCCAGTAGTTTATCAAGTGAATGACACGTAAAATAAATGAGTTGCGGTGACGATCAATATAAATGACAATAGTATTTTGAGTCTCAAATTTGTGTTTTTTCCTATCCACTATAAATATAAACGATGGATAATCAAAATTAAAAGACTTATTTTTATCCTTCCTCACATTTCGTAGATGGTCAAAATTACTGAAAATGATCAACGCTAGGCATTATCATACAGTTTTTTTTAAGAATTTGGTGTTCGTCCCCCTCCACAAAAAACTCTGGTCTTACCAGTAACTAATCTTTATAACTGTTTGGTAGGATGACAGCAATATGCGTTACATTTTCTATGTATGTTGTTAATTTGGTGTCTAAACTTTATGCTGCAGAAACGACATCATCATGTCATGTTCCAAGTGTTCCAGAAATGGAACCGACAACTCTGACCTGTAACTTTAGTGTCGACGTCAGCGCCACTAAACGAGATTTCAGAGTGATCCATTTCAATAGTCAAGACAAAAAAGGTAATATAGCTATCAACATCGATACAAACACTGACCATTGTTGTTGCTTCGCCAACTAAACACATTATTTCAATACGTTCCATGAAAAAATCTTACTGCCTTACTACTTACTCTTTCTCTCTGTTAGGTGGTGAAATCCTGAGCTGTACCTGGACAAGCGACCAACTGTTCTGCAACAAAGCTCCTGGGTTCGAGTTCAACAAGTCTGTCACTGATCACCTGTTCATTGAAGTCCCGCAGGCCAGGCAGGAGCACAATGGGTCATACACTTGTTACCTGGAAGGCTCTGACAGACAAGAGTCATGTGATTTTATTGTCATGACAGCAAGTCAAAATACAGATAATGCAGGTTAATATGTTTTGCTCTGATGGCATCAGTGAGTAAAATATTAAATACCTGTGATTTTCTACCACAATATGATGATATTATTTCATTTTCTTAGAAAGTCTTCAGCAAAATTTAAACAAAACTTCTAGTATAGTTAGAATATATATTCTAGAATATTTACCAAAATCAAAAAGAATCTTTGAAAAGGAATTGCTTGCTTTATTTTCAGCTGCTGTCAGTGTCGGAGTCATCATCCCTTTGCTGATTATTGTAGCATTGATCGTTATTGTTTTCGTCTTCAAACGCAGATCAAGGTGAGAGAAAACAATAATACATTAGTGATTGTGTGTGTGCTTGTGAGAGACAATGACAGACCTAGAAATAAAACAAAACTTTAAAAATAAAAGGAAAGAACGAATGAAAAAGAACGGTGGAAAAAAGGAAATCGAATATGGAAGAACAAACAAAAAAGGGAGAGAAAGAGAATCAGAACGAGTGAAAGAGACTGTTGATACACTCTAAACAGGTGAGCATTTTTTGACATCTTTGTTAACTGTTTACAGAACTCGAAAGGAAAATACAGATATTGAAGAAAATGAGGACATGTTATCACAGGTATTCAACATCCAGCTTATTTTTATTTATTGCAAAATGAAGGGAATAAGTGTTTTTTGTATTACTGTGTTATGTCTGAAATGTCCATCTGAAAATACTGTAACTGAAACTGCTTATACGATAGTATTATAAATCCAATAATAATATCATTGGTTCTTAACCCACATTTATATTCTACTGTTACATGTTACAAATTTCGCAGATCATTTTTTTTAAAGGAGGGGAAGAAAAACTTACCACTGGTTCTAATTTCAGATGTCAGAGGCCGACTCAGATTGTTTCCAGAAAAAGTATCCAGGGTATGAATCAAAGTCGTATTATGTGCCACCACTCTACTTCAACAGAAACACATATACAACTTTCCGTATAGCCGGAGAGGACGTGTCCGTCACAGAGTTTCCTGATGACCACACTGTGAAACTGGACCAGGCGATGTCTACGATTTTTAAAAGTTTTCGCCTTCTGGGGAAAAAACACATTATGTTTGTCATATCACAGTTTGATTACGACGACTGCCTGGAATATCTCCGACAAGATTCCAGTAAAAGACGGGAAGTAAAGAACTACGGCGACTTTGATGTCCTCATTGTTCATCGTCGTTACGGGGTTCTGGTTGGGGTGGTGATGACTTGTAATGATAAGACAAACAAGATGGTGATGGTCAAGGATTTGGAAAAAAGCTGTCAACAACTAGACAACGCATATCAGATGTTGGTAGATCTTACGACCGATCAACAGCCTAAAATTAGTATACACAAACTTTTGATATTGCCAAATCTACAGCACAAAAGTTTGAAAAGCGTGTTTCGGCAAAACACAAATGCTAAGAAGGTAAGTGTGTTTAGAAAATTTAAAATTATTGGATGATAGAAACTTAGAGCAGACGGCTGACTTGATCTAAGCCTCACAACTGATAGTTCAGACCGGCAACATACAAATAATTTTAGTGTGGAAAACCTAGTGCATAAAAACATATTCACTAAATGCAATTTTATATTTAACCGTTTATTTTTTGTTAGCAGATAGAACTTTTAAAAAAGTGAACATCAAAATCAAAATTTTAGTTTTCTGACGGAATTTTTTATCACGCACTTTACAGCCTGGGTTAATGCGAGAGGATACATGTAGTAGTTATCGTTATGCAAACCATTAGTTTTACTCTGAGTTTGCATAATCTGCTTATTCAAACCTTATTCACAGGTTTAAAATGAGACTGGGTGGTTTTGTCAAGCATACATTATTCAATGTGTATGATTTCTAATTCTTTGCCCGGTGACATAACAAACATATTAATGTGATAAAATTTTGAAGGTTTCATTCTTGCAGGTCCTAGCTGATTGCCTTGAACTTTCAAAGCTTGATAACGTTCATCAGAAATGTTTGTGTGCTGATGACCTGCAGGGTAACAATAGAACCCAGAAATTGGGAGAATGGCTTGAAAAACAAGTTTCTACATCACAAGAATGCATTCCCGACGACAAATATGTGGAAGTACTTGAAAGGTAGAACTTTGAGTAGAAACAGAGGCTAGAAATGTTCAGGCGATAGGCTTGTTTGTTAATTAAGCGACTAAGACGAGTGAGTTTTTATCTCGTGAGGTGTTAATCACAAATAAAAAAAAATTTTAATTCGTTAAGTGGGAAAATTTATTACATTCGTTTTCTCGTTTAATTTTTCTTTGGGTCTAGACATAGGAAGCTTCTTATAATGATGGTAAAAATGTACTCTATTGAAGTTTTAAGACATTTACTGTCTTATTTTATTAGCTTCCTTTAAATAATTTGCTATATTTTTTTACTAAGTGCAAAACGTTCACAACCTAGGACAATTATAATGAAAAGGATTGCATTAATTCAAGTATTGATATTGACCATGCCTTTTTTCATTTCTAAATATTACTTTTAATATCGTTTGATGATGGTTTAGATTCTGTGGACATACTATTAAGATGCCTTTGATTCCTCGTGGTATCCTACCCACGACATTACGAGCAGCAGTAAATGTGACGGGGAATCTCTTCAGTCTGCCAATCCTACAGCCCGAGCAGCGGGATGCACTACAAAACGTGGAATCTCAACCTTCTGTACAGGGTGAAGAGAACTATGCACATCTTTCATTTGCACTGAGAAGTCATGAGACTCGAAACGAGCAAAGAAAGCATTAGGCGCATTAGGCAGGGCCGTACTCTCAACGCCTGAGATCGAGATTTTGGCTTTCGACCCCTTACTCCGATCGTCAATATAGGCCATGTTGTTGAGTCCCTGCCAAGCTACTCGGATGTTACCTGTAGCAAACTGAGACTCGATTTTGGACTTGTGCTTCACCTTGACCCAACGGATAGCATCATGGACCTCTCTGTGTACCAATTTTCTCTATGTACTAATCTTCTGTCGTGAGCAGAACCCGTGAAGAACACATGTTTCTTTTTGTTAAGCACTGCTTTTAGGCCCTTGGTCACCCAAGGTTTGTTGTTGGATAAAACATAAACTGCTTTGAATGGAATGGTGCAATCTACATTTTTTTACTCCTAACTTTTACTCGTAACTGTGTGTTAAATGTCTGTATGAGTATGTATGCCTGCCCTTGTGAGCGAAGACAAATTTCTGTCCTGGGTCTCCTGGACATACAATAAAGTTTGATTTGATTTGATTTTGATTAGAACAGTGATGCCCAAACTTTTTCGGCCTGTGGGCCATATCCATTTCGGACAGCCGTGTCGCGGGCCACTTCACCGCAAAAATACAAAAAAGAAAAAAAAAATAGAGCAGATACCATTTTTTATTAGAAACAAGTTGTACTTACCATTAATTATGTAGTAATTAGTGGATATTTGAAGTTGTTTTCCCGAAACCAACTTCTGAATGTCCGGCTGCATCGTAGAGACACCAAGTCGGAGCACTGAATCGAAATGTTCGTCCATCGAAAAAAAGATTGAGAGACGCCCCTACGTGGAGATAAATACTACTTCTTCCCTTTTTTCGGTTTTCTTTTTCGTTTTTTTTTTTGTTTTTTTTTTTTTATTACTAACATGCCGATTTCATGCATTGTGGGCAGAAGTTTCGGGGGCCGGATGGGACTGCGTCGCGGGCCGGATATGGCACCGCGTCGCGGGCTGGATATGGCCCGCGGGCAGTAGGTTGAGCATCCCTGGATTAGAACATCTTGTCTTCCTCTCGGGGCCACCTGCTTCAGGAAAAACGAGGACGCTGGTGTTGACAGGCAAGCAATGGCTGTACGACGGTCACGATGTGCATGTTGTGTCCACCTGGAGAGGGAGTCGGACAGCATCCAGTATGATACATGCTGAGTTGTCCAAGTATGTTGAAAACATGACCTCACCGACAAAGATAGGGGAAGGTCATCCCACAAGATTTTGAACTCGATACTGAAGATGTTGACAGCTGTGTCAACAAACTGTCGGAGGCGGCCAACGGAAATGTTCTGTACATCATTGCTGACGAAACAGGGCCATACGAGTACGCCTTTCCTTTACCTTTATTGTTTCCATTTTTTTGTTTGTGCTTTGTTGTTCATCCATTGTGCATATTTTATATGTATAATTAGTTAACTATCGACACTTAGATAACGCACATTTTTCGATATCTTACATGACAATATTATAGTGAACTCTTTGAGCAATTTTCAGGTGTTCTGTCAATTCCTTTTTATGTTTCTGTGAAATACACAATAGCGGGCTACATCCGACGCACAAATTTATGATTTGCTTGTAAAGTGTTTCAAGCTAATTTGCATCCATATGAAAGAAAGTGATATATTCCTTTTTTGTAACATTTTAACAGAGAAAACCATTCAACGTTTAAGGCTTTTGCTGAAGGTTTAATAAAGAAGGTGCCACAACTTCATTTCTGGGCTGCCAACTGTCTCAAGGGAGCTGCCCCGGATCGCTTTCATAAGCCAGTCTTTAGCAGCAGCTTTACTGCTCCACCCGCTATACTGCTGCACGAGGGTGTGACCAAACTTGTCTCTGGCTGTGGCATCGATGTCCATACTTCCAGCAGCAGGACCATAGCGCCAACAGAAGGTCCACCAGTAAAATTAATCAAACACAAAAAGAAGAATCACCAGGCTGATTACCCATGGGAATGTGAAACATGCGCCAAAGCTGTTGTTGACTTTCTCCAAACTCTTGACATTTGTTGCGAAGGTATGCAAACCTTTCCTCACTAATATGCACAGTAGACAACTTGTCACATAACAAAATTTTATTGGGGTTAGTAAATGTGATAAACTGTACACTAGACTTGGCATCCCATAGACGCAGACAAAGGGCATTTATTACTGACACCGAAATATGACTCCTAGAGAAAATAGTGTAACCCTCTTATTCAATAAAAGCATTACATGAGAGAGTAGATAATTAACATGTCTGCGTGACATGTGTGAAAACGTGTGTGCATATCTGTACATATTGATATATGTATATTAATGTACGTATATGTAGGACACTATGCAATGAAACATACAGGGGTAAACAAAGCACAAGAGAGAGATAGAGAGGTTCAAGTAATATTTAGCAGAGTGAGTGCTTTACGAAAAAACTGGATATTTAAAGTTCTTGTAGTTATTTGTTCTTATCTCTCCAAGCAGAGGCATGTCCACACATGACTGACGCTTCACAGCACCTGAACTACAGCGATGTACTGATGATGTTTGAAACTGAATCTGACACTACTAATTTGCTTCTTTGTGAAATGTTGAGGAAGAAAAATATAAAGGTTAACATACTGGAAGATGGACAGACCAATGTCGTTACTTCAGGAATTGATGAGATAGTGGTTGCTAAGTGGCATCACATTCTTGGAGTCAAGAAGAAAGTCGTGGTTTACGTGGGAGGAGATCCAGAGCTCAAGAAAAAACCAAGAAAACCTACCATGTGGAAAAGACTACGGGGACTCACCAGCTCAAGTTCCCTACTGATTTGGGTAACGGGGGACAAATTCAACAAGGATGATGATGAGGAGAAAGAGGAGAAAGAGGAGGAAGAAGAAAAGGAGGAAGAGGAGAAAGAGGAAGAAGAAGAAAAAAAAGAGGAGGAGTAAAATATTTACTTTAATACATGAGTGAATGCAAACGTCAGCCAAGTCAAGGACATTACAAGTAGTACAGGGGACATTGTATCGTATCACTCGGTCCAAATTACTCCCACATTGATAGTACAGAAGGGAACATTTGTTGCCTCCGGGCCTTAATTAACCTCTTTTGATGCCTAGCTTACCTTGCTGCTGAAGATCATTCTGACTGGAAGCCTTCCTGGACATGAAATATTGTAATTTGTTAAAGACATCACCAACCAGTAACTTACTGTAGTCCTTCCTTCTTGTAAAGAGTGTAAGGAAGTCAGCACTTGTTTCCCATCGCCTTCTGTCCATCATGACCTGACTTACCGAGTTTCCTTGGTTTAGAAATAACATCTGTGGTTGAAGCATTTTGGTGGTGAGCAGTATTTAAGCTTTGAAATGCCATAAATCAGGGTTAGGTTGGCTATGTATGGCTCACTATGTTTTTAACTGATGTATATTGTAGTCTGTTGAATTTTTACCATTTCTTTCCTCATATTTTAAGCACTCTGTTCTGTATTTCTTCTGTAGCATATTGTCTGAAAACGAGAATTTTTAATCATCAATATAACCTGCGGAGTTGTAAAGCAAAACGTAAACATGTTTGTGCTGTTGTTTTTATCCATTTGATAATATACTATTTGTTTATGTGTGGAATGAGACTTGTTGCACTCAGTGCACTTGCTGCAGCCAATTGTATTAAAGTCGCTAACTGGTGGGTGTAATAAATAACTGATTTTGTATCAGTCACCTGGTTTGTTGCTTAAAATCTATTAAAATAATTCAAATTAAATAAGTGAACATAATTATGACACACAGATCACGTGGCCATCTGGTGTCGTGGGAGGTCAACCATGTGCCTTTTCATATCTTTTCTTATCAACTCTTCTCTGATCAAAGAGTGGAAGTCAGCTATTAAAGCAGTGAAACATACAAAAAACAAACACAGAGCAAGTTATATGTTTACTTCGAGCAAACAGCGCACAGTACAATATTATCGCCGATGTAAGGAGGACACCCCAGACTCCCGCACACAAACGTTGTGTACAGAAGCAAAGCACCGTTCTCGTCGGCATGACTACTGGGGATAAACCCATGACTGGAATCCACACAGATGTACTCCATACCCCCCGCGAACTTAGGATCGTTAGTCATGATGTAGCCGGAGTACTCTAGCGTCCACCCGGGGTAGCAGGTGTCCCTGGCTGGGAGCATCATGGAGGACTCTCGCGAGATGCGACACACGGCACAGGAGGCGGACAGGTCGCACTCTGGCTCGTCACAGGTCTGATACTCGGTGCCATACAGCTTGGCATGGCCATACTTGGGAACAGCATGGTGGCCAAAGGTGGGGTCGGGTGGCAGACACAGGAAATTGGTTGCTCCACCGGCATCGTCGTACCACGATCCACCGATGTAGCCTGCATTTTATTATTATTTATTATTATTATTATTATTATTATTATTATTATTATTATTATTATTATTATTATTATTATTATTATTATTATTATTATTATTATTATTCCTTATTTAATTTACCTGCTATTATATATTTCCAATTGTACATGGAGTTGATGGCATGATTATCATTGTTTACATAAATTCCGCACTAACTTGGGATTTGTTCTTTTTTAAACTTAATAATCAATCTCCATGAAGAAGTTCATAATATTAAGGGAAGTAGTCGACTTTCTCCAAAATTCTTTGCTCAGTGCAAGCTAGACGAGGATATGTAAAGCATGTTTGTTTACACGGTTTTGTGGACAAAAGATGTTTCACCTGAATAAACAAGCTCAGCTGATCCCGGACAGACGCTCTGACCCCAGCGCACATACAGGGTACCTGTACAGTAATTTGAAGGTAGAAGTAAGAGAAAAATTTAAATATCATTCTTTGTACCGTTTTACAAACTGTTGTCTATCTTATATTTTCACATGAATTACATTTTACCACTCACGCTTCATTTACGCAGTAAAAAGCGAGAAAGAACGAATGAAATAAGAAAGAAAATGGAAAAAAGTGAGCTGAAAATCAAAAAGACAAAAATTAAAAAAGGTAAGCTAGGGTGAAAAAGACTTACAGGTGTAATCGTATTTCTTCCTCACCTTTGGCCTGGTCTGAATTTTTCAAAGCCTGAATGTTTGCCTCTGCCAGGTTCAGTCGCTGTGTCACCTGAGCCAGGACAAGTTCCCAGGAAGCCGTGTCATCTGCTCTAGAACAAAAAGAAAGTTTCCATGTATCTCACAGTACATAATTATCGTTAAGGCCATCTTTTCTCCACATAGTTTTCAAACATCTATGAAGATGTAAATGTTCACAAAAGTCTTACCTTTTCCCTCGGTAATAAGACTTTTGTTCTGCTGACCTGCTTTCCTCTCGAACTGCTGCTGTCAGCTCCTGAAATGTATTTTATGACCATAAGTGTATAAAATTATTTGCAGATATTCATTCGCAAGCACATGGAAATAGAAAGAAGAGAGGAGGTATACACTCAGACATAAAGAAATGGTTTGAGGTGCATTCAGTATTTTGTAACATCGCCACCAACCTCAGACTTAGCATCATGTCCTGTAAGAGACATTTGTAGCTGACGAATGACCTCATCCTGCTCATCAAGCCTCTCTTCCAGTTTGTCCACTGTTCTCAACCTCTTCTCCAGTTTCCCAATAGCAGTTGTCAGATGTTTGATTGTCTCTGCCATCAGTCTCAGGCTGTAGTCGTCCTTCTGTCCATCATTGCTGTTGACAGACTCCAGCAGGCAGCACACGTGAGCCACAAGGACCAGCGACAGACTCAGTATTTTCATTGTGATTTTGGTGGTGAGATAAGATACAAGGTGGGACTCTGAGATCTCTACCATATGCTTCATCACTTATCTCTCTCTCTCTGCCCCAGTTAGCACTAGAGAGGAACATGTCTCTTATTTAGTTCAGTTCTCTTCTTTACAAACTGAGGAAAATTTTATTTGACTAAAAATCGAGAGAGGCATTTCTTTCAATTATTTATCGAGCTTATAACACGTGACAGGAGCGACGAAGGGTAAAACACTTCTCGTGCAGGATAATTCCTTTAGAATATAAACACTTGACAGCTTATGTTTAATTAAAAGAAACAGTTTCTACATTGAATGAAGAATGGTACCAAAAATTTAAAGATTGTTTTCTAACAGTAAACAAAAATGTTCTTTTATTATTACATATTTTTATTTAACTCAGTATGCATGTCTCATTTCTAGTAACAATGTAATATTAAATCACTAAGAAGTCTATCAATAAAACAAGGGAGATAAGTAACTGCTGCGTTTGGACCAGCAAACAGTGGTTATTTCCCCTAGTTCGGCCTACAAGAAGGAAATAAAGTTACAAAGCAAAACGAAAAAAACATTGATAACAAAATTCAAAAGGACTAAAAGATTTAAAGTAAAATATTTTTTTTAAATTTAAGCACACTTCTATTTCAGTTGTACTTAGGGTAAAATATTATTTTCCTTACAGCTCTGATAACAATTTATTCCAGAAGACAATTCGGTTAGTACATTAAAAAAGCACAAAAAATGCCACATGTTACCACAACCTAGTCATATTCACCAATAAGAAGAAAACTTTTTAGTTTTTGCTTGTGCTCCAACCTAGTGAAGTCGGGAAAGAAGAAAAATCAGTTATATTCCTTCGACAAGTATAACTGACCTTTCACCTTGCGCGTGCATTGAATTTCATTTGCTCGTCTTCCGCTTACATGTCCTCATTTTTCTGCTTGTTTACAACTGGATTTTTTATTTCTTTATTTCCGTACTCTGCTCCAGACCCGAACTCATGGTGTAACCACAGATGTCGCCCCTTCTCTACATTAAATGTACTTTAACAAAAACTTAAACCTATTCGCATCTCGTTTTATCCAATAAAGAAACGAACAAAGATCTTTCTTCGTGATCTTATAAATAAATCGAACAAATATTACGGTAACAGACTTGTTTACTAAATGTCTGTTTTGTTGATTTAATAATCTAAGCTTAAGAGACAACTTAAAAAAATACAAGTTTAAAAAAGTAGCAACTGAATCGAAATCTTTCCTTTTGAAATTTTTTTCTATCGTTATTGAATGCGAACAATCAAGGTTTTGGTTTCTTTTTTCTGTGGATCATTCTGAGAATCGGATCGGTTAAGGGCAACGCCTGTTTATGAAAAGGTTTGGGCGAGGACAGCAATTCTGGTCTACGGGGAACATGAGCAAACGAAGTTTATTTTATTTTTTATTTTTTTATTTTTTAGCGCATGCACAAAGTGGATGGACTTTCTGTATGGACTGACAAGACTTTGACCAGTGGACAGTTCGTCGTGTGTCGTGTCTGTCTACACACTTGCTGCTCATCTCTGAAGAGCCGAGGAATGTCGGTGCCGTGACCAGGGGAGGATCTGTGCGAGTGTAAGACTTGTGTAGTAGTAGAAACAGTAACAACCGCCATGTTTATATATGTGGGTGTGTGCTTGCATGTAGTAAGAGATAATAACACCAGACATCTATTGAATTACGAATATTGATTATGTGTTGTTATTATGCTTGATCTGACTATTAATGTAAAATGTAGATATGTACAATGCTTCTTTCCTTTCGTTGATTCATATCGTCGAGTAAGTCTTCTTAGACCAGGACAGAGCGGGTTCTGGGGTTGTTTCAGCGATTATTACCTTTAAGAATAGTCTGTCTTCACAGTGATCGTTCTTTACATTTCTCCACACACAGAGTAAGAAGAAAGCCCGACATTCATTCACTTTGTGAGCAGTGTTCAGTGAAGAAAAGATCGGTTTCTCATCCTGAGGAAAGCGGAGGCTGCAGATGCTGATGTCGACAGAACTGGACATCTACAAGGGAGACGACTGCCAACCATGACTAGTCCAGCGTCAGGACAGGTGAGACAATCTTGTCTGTGGCTGACAACCATTGCAGGGCCTTCGTTTTTATTGTCAATTTGTAACTATAGCAACGATTGTTATTCAAAACGGAGGATATATCAATTTGTTTATGAACAGGAAAGAAAATCCGTCAGCTGCTGTGTTAGCTACAGATATAGCTTTAGTTACAATCATCCTTTTCTAGCTCCTGTCTAGAAGCTCAGCTCGTCTTTTACCAGTAAGTGGCAATAGTATTCGTCTAGAATCTAATGGAAGTAATTTTAATACAGACATCATTGTCATCACAAGCTCAGGAATTCTGGATACAATGGGTTGAGGACGCCTTCCTGACCTCGACTCTCGCGCCTACTTCCTGCCTCCTGTCTACTTCAACCGCGTGCCATGACTAGACGGTCCATTTTTGGCCACCATGTGCTTGTCCCTCAGACACCACCTGGGGAGGATGGCCAAGCCTGTCCCAAGCCTGCTAAAGTTCAGGAGAGTGACATTAGAGACGATACAGCCATGCAGCGGGTTCTCTTCTGTCTTCAGAGGTTGTCAGAGAAAACAAAGGAAGTTTTTGTTGGAATCAGTCAGCTTCAGTTCGGACAGTACCTGAGGGAACCTTGTTACGCTGCCGCTGCTAAATACCTACCCCGATCCGACAACCTTTCTCCTGATCGGCCACGGAATCGGAAAGAGGGAGACTTTGATGTTCTTCTTATTCACCGACATTACGGGTTGGTCATCTGTGAGGTGAAAGCTTTTGGTGACAACGTGAACGAAATTAACATGTCACAGCAGGACATAGACAAAAACATTAGGAAGAAACTAAAAGACGCCATGACACAGCTGGACAAGGCGGAGGCCATGTTGTCTCACCTGGTGTCCGACATCGCTCCTGGTCTGAGAATCTCTAAGACGATCGCCGTCCCTAACCTCACGAGGCACCAGGTACAACAGGCTGTCTCTGAAGACTTAGAACTGACACAGGTAATGATCTTGTTACTAGTTCTTAAACTACGAAATAACATTGTATTGATATTATTAATAAAATCTTGTATAGACCTTAAAGTAAGGACTTAAAGCTTGCTTTCTTGCGGACAAGGACCTCGTCCAAGTCTTATGACTGCGGAAGTAAAAGGTTCCCGCACTCGTCTTAATTACAAAGATGTTGAGCTAACCCGATTGAACAAGTCTCACGAGCCCTCGTATCCGTTTCATAAATAACAAACCCAATTACCCTGTTTAGTTCATTTCTGTAGATGGCGCTGTTCTCTTACAGGCCCTGTGTCAGTGTCTGGGAACAAAAGAACCTGCGGACATCACTGGTCTGTGTCTCTGCTCTGATCAGATGTCTGACCGCAGGATACCAGGTGATGTCAGTAGCGATGTTCTAAGGGAGATGGAGAACTGGTGGCAGCGACGTGTGACTGAGGCTGGACCTGATAGTCACATGACCTGTCACGTGTACAAGACATTAGTAGCACGGTGAGCCAGACACCATGACACAATGACTTGTTAATAATTGAAAAACAAAATGCATTTTAATCTGTCGGTCTCTAATCATTTTACGAAAATCAAGTTACTAATCCTCGAAAAGATGTTTGTTAGATATATTTTACAACGATGGAGCAGGACTATTATTGTTTGTACCAGGTTCTGTGGTCCGGCGACAACAGTGACTGTCCCATGCACATGTCCTCCACGTGTGAGTGTCAAGACCCTGGGTCAGGCCGTGTCGTGGACAGGAGAGGTCTACACCGCGCAAATAACATTATTCCCAGAACAAGTCGACCTGCTGAACAGGGCGCCTCTCAGACTCTTTGTGGCCGGTCCACCTGGCACAGGTAAGACTGTGGTGCTGCTGCTGATGGGCATAAGAATGGCTGAGATGTGGCCACGATGTCTACATTGTGAGCACCTGTTGGGAGAGTCGTGCAGCGTGCATCATGCTGCACCACGTGCTGCGGCAAAGGTTGGAGGAGCCGCTGACTGGAGCAGCACCTGGTCAGCTTCACCTCCTGCAGTCTGATCAAACACGGGATGAAGAGGTGGAGAAGGGTCGTCAATGACTTGTCGCATGCGGCGAGGGGAGAGTCGTTGTACGTCCTCGCTGATGAAGTGTAAGTTGTTCATCGTGTGATGTGGTGATTGATAAACACGCTGATGTCACAAACATGAACATGTCGCTTACTAGCCAGTAGACATTGTAACACGTGTATGTCCATCCTCTGTAACACAGGGGAGGCAAGTTCCAAACTTTCTGTGGCCAGCTGCTGACACAAGTTCCACATCTCCATCTTTGGGCGGCAAATTGTTTCCATGGATACGCATCTGCCGGCTGGGAAGTGGAATATTTAGCCAGGCCCCTCCGCTCTCCACCCGCCGTCGTCAGGGAAGTGGAGCAGGACGACTTCATCAATGACCGTCGTGTCCACGCGTACAGTGAGCGAGGTGTGCCCGACCACACAGACGGCCCGCCAGTCAGACAGGTGTGTCACCGAGGTCAGGGTCACTCGGGTGACTGGCCAGCTGACTGTGTCACGTGCGGTCGTGAGGTGGCCAGCTTCCTACACAGTCTCCGTGATAGTGTCCCGGGTAGGTGTAGGTATTGTGTAGTCTACGTCTGAACCCAAAATATGAGTGTGATTCTGTATTATATAAACTATATGTCATCATCATCATCATCATCAACTTCTTCATCTTCATCATAACCATCATCATCGATTTCTTAATGAAGAATAGCATTGAATGTTCACAGTTACGACAGGCAAGCACACCAGCGGCAGCCCAACACCACCCGGCCTGCAGTGGAGAGACATGCTGGTGTTACACGGGTATGGTGTGACTGATGAGTCGGGTATGGTGACGGGGCTGAGTGAAGCGGGTATCCCAGTGCAGGTGATGACGGATGATGCACCGAGGATGTGGCCACTTCCCGCAGTGACGTAGTGTGGGTGGCGGATGGGAATCGTGTTTGTGGACTGGAGAGAAAAGTCGTCGTGTGTGTGGAGTCACGTGATTACTACTCTTCACGATTTCACCTCATGTCCCGCTGCACGGCACAACTTGTGATTGTCTGCCCCTGACTAGGAACGGGTGGGGATGCCACCCTGCCCAGATGTGAATGTTTTCCTATACAGAACCCCAGAACGTTTGACCAACCTGAGTTAAGATTACATTCTCATCACCAAGGCAACGGGTGTATAGAAAATAATACATTATGCATGACGGAGCGGTTTAAAACTGTTGGAAAAATTCGTTTTTTCAGAAATTTATCACTATTCAATATTTAATTTTCCGGTTCTTTTAGTTGATATCTACATTTTTGTGCATTTTATTGAGACTTATCTTACACGATGTAAACTGAGTGCTAATGGAGAATTCAACAATATACAGCCAACATTTCATATCAGAATTTCCGATAAATGGCCTGTAGTAAATCAGCTTGATCGCAATATCACATGTGTGGTAACAGCAGATATTGATGAGGAAGTAACAGCTGAAAGTCATAAAATGAGTATATTTGCAAGATAGGATCCTCAGGATATCCATCGAAGAAGTCGAGAAATAAACTCTTTTTTTAAACAGGACCACACACACACACACAAGGGAAAAAAATATACTAAAGTAAATAAAATATATTGTGCAAAAAAGCCAACTAATTGTTGTTGTTAGTCCTAAGCCCTAACAATTATTAAATTATTGTTGTTGTTGTTGTTGTTGTTGTTGTTGTTGTTGTTGTTGTTGTTGTTGTTGTTGTTGTTGTTGTTGTTGTTGTTGTTGTTGTTGTTGTTGTTGTTGTTGTTGTTGTTAGAAGTTACTGTACCACGTCGGTTCAAATGAATGACATGACTTTATTCTTTCAACCCTCTCAAGAAAGAAGGTATTGAGGCCGACAAAAGTTCTCTCCCCTAGCACACAAAGGTGGAAGAATCAGACATAAGCAAAGCATGGCGAACTCTCTCTCATAATGACTTCCAAGCTACAGGGGGGGGAGGGGCGGGGGGAAGGGGTGACAGATATTGGTACCCTGCTGATTGCACTCATGCGAAGACTTTGGTGACCTGTGACACTGGCTTGAGCAAGTTGATTCATGTTCGTGTGTCCTGACTGACTGATTTCTGCAGGAGTTCACCCTTTCATCCCACGTGACCTCACAAGCACACGAACGCACGTACACACACCCTCATTAATTCACACACTACTACATTTTACTCGCTTACACAGAAAGATATCTAAACACACACACACATAGAGGGTGAGCCACAAACTACCCAACATTCTGTAACATGGGGTGGGTACTTGGTATGTGTGTAACAATGCATGCCACGCAGAACACTGATTAACCCTCCCATTGTCCCATTTGTACCGATCTGTCACAGCTGACGGAGAATAAAAAAAAGCCTAAAAAAAAGGAAGACCCCGATAAACTTGTCACCTCAGATTTATTTTCCCGTTGCAGCGGTATCGCCATATCAAGCTCGTCTTCCCGTTGTTTGGAGTACTTATCGCATCATGATCATCGTGATAATCCTGTCATCGTATGAGCCGACAGCGCTTGCCAGGGTCTCTAGGAAGATTTTTTAGGAAACCATGAAGTCGGTTTTTACTGTTATAACATTGCAATAGTTATGTAACAATTACTTAATTGGGTTTTTCTCGCGAAGGGAATACCCGAGGATGACAAGATCCACTAATATATTTGTGGATGACATACTGAACTCAGTCTCTACTCCTGTGAAGGTGGGAGACCTGAAGTCAGTTGTTGTAATAACTGCCACAGACTCACCTTGAAATCGTCCTGTCACAAGGATCTTCACACTTCTACAGCACACCTGGACTCTCAGGTAGGTCATTTAATCCTTGTCGTGTACCAGAGTGTCACAATTAATCAGTGTCACATTTTATATTGTCAGCAGTGTTGAAGTTTACCAGCCCCTCGTAATTCTTAGCATACAAGGACAGAGGGTGAGTGTTGTAAGTCACGATGTTCCCTGGGTGTCACCCAACCAATAGCCGGAGCAATGGCAGACAAGCACCCATCAAACCTCGCGAATGATACAACTTAGATAAATGTTTACAAATATCTGTTCTGTACAGTGTATTGTGTGCATGCATGTTTCTGTGTCTATTGTTTGCAAGTTCGTGTGTGAAAGCGCATTTGATGTTTACGTAAAAGAAGTTTATGCAGCGCTTAAATCCAGATGATGTTGATGGGGAGAGACACTAAAGAAATCTTAGATAAAATTTTATTTTTCAAAAAATAGCAACTGGCCTCACACGAGTCACAGGACATCAAATAAGTGATTAAAGACAGTTAACGGTGTTCAAACACCAACTCCAATGCATCCACCTACAGACTCAACCAGAATTTGTCTTTGTTAGCAGACCACATCTGGGGCCGGGAGGTTCAGACGGCCGTTGATCAACAGGTGGGCAGAATAATACTGAAACATACTGCTAAGAAAAAAAATAGAATCCCACTGTACTTGGGGACTCGCTTTGATTAAAGATAGTGTGTTCAAATGTATAGATATATTTATACTTTTTAATATCTCAATACCCGTTAGAGGGTGAAAAAGAGACTCTTGGATCCTTACTAAAGATAACGAGAAGAAGGGGGTCACTCAGATACAATTGGTCGCCATGACTACCGTCACTACTCACGCTGTGTTGATCAGCTGATGTGCGGAATTTCTCTTTCCCAAGCGCGTGCTGGACTCGTGCAGGACTGAAACTTTTCAAGAATCTACAGATACAAGCAAAAATGACAAATCATGTTTAACGTTCCTGGTAAGGTGAGGATTGTGCGGCCGCCAGGGTCGAAACCTCAAAATCAGTGAATTTGGTGACAAAAGAGATCAGAGAAAATCGGGATCAGGAGAGCATGTAAGATAAAATGGCCGTAAGGTTGATGAATAGTCAATATCCACATTATCTGGATAATTGCTCTATGAATACCTCTCTGTGCCCTTAAAAGATGTTAATCCTACCCACGAATTGCCGTCCTATCACAAAATTACGATTAATACATCCACCCCCTCCCCAACCGATCCGTTATATCCGCCTGGACTTTGAAACTTCCTCTTAGATAAACCCCTAGAACGCCTTTCCCTCATTAATTTGCGTGGGAGCAGTCGTGTACATATTGTTTTTAGAAAACCATTTCTACAAGATGTACACATGCCAACTTCTCGATACGTTTAAAGATTTTTTTAATTTAAAAAAAGATGTAGGGGACGTCACTTCAGTGAAAGAAAGTGAAGTTGGGTAGCTTTGCGGTTATTTGGCTCAATGTTTCTAAAACCAAAGAATTGATAATTGACCAGCAGGAAAGCAGGTCAACCATTTCAGGTTTCTGATGTTTACCATCTCAAATAATCTCAGCTGGAAAGTTAATGTGATGTCGACTGTCAAGAAGCCTTTACTTCCTACGCAAGTGAAGACACTTGACCTAAGACAGTCTGGTCCAGTTTTACAGGACAATGATCGAGGTGTACTGATATTCTCCATCACTATCTGGTAAGGCTGCTTCTGGTTCATCTTAAAACAGGAAGTCCTGCTCGACCAGGTGGTGTGTGCAGCTGCTCGATTTATTGTCTGGGGGCACAATCTGCTCACAATGCAGTCCGTGGGGTACAGAAGATTGTGGCTGACGCATACCCGACCTGTTCTGTCTCCTGCTCTCTGGGTCAAGTATAGACTCGTCCCGACAGAACTTCCCGGTTGAGAAATGGTTTCTTTGTTGATAACATTCCTGAACTCCGCCGTATCTCGTGTGAGGACTAATAATAATTGAATGTGTCTTGTGCAGTCTGTGAGGGTCATGGGTAGTGCAAGTGGCAGAGCAAGCATCCATGTGTTTGGGTATCTATGGCGACTATGTGAGTCATGTCTAGTCAATCTGAGCAGTTCTGTGTCTGTGAAAGAACTGGAAGTAAAAAGAGAGAGCATGTGAGCAAGATGATTAATGTGTATGTAAGTACATGCGTATGTGAGGAAATTACGGGTGTGGGTAAACAACAGTGAGAGCAGCAGCGTCTGCAAGTATGGGTGTGAGCTGTCGAATAAGTGGCAACCATCATCAAGTCAAATTCCTAGTTACATTATCACTTTGGTAAATAAACGAAATCCTCGTCTTCTTAATTCGACTTCGCAGTGAAAGATCATGTAAGATTTTTACTCAAGGCCATGTAGGAAGAAGAAGCGGCTGTCAGGGTCATTGTCGATGGGGGAAAAACCGCGGAAGACTTTGCATCATCGAGAAACTGAGTTGTGTCCCTTGTACTTCACTTTGTGTCAGCTGTTCAAAAAAAATAAAATAAAAAAAAATAAGTTTTAATAGCATGCGAATTTTTCCATGCTGCATTTCTTCTCCCTGTGATGACAATGAAATAGAAACAGCCTGATACAGGTGTGCGATAAAGTGACAGTCCTTCAGGATATCTTAGAGGGTGTTGAAGGAAGTGCTGGCCTACGAACACGAAGGGATGGACTTCACTCACTCACTATCGCCCTTGTCACCTGTCGTCTGTCCATCGGATTTCCCCAACGACGGGTAACAGTCAACGGATGAATAACAGAAAACAACATAAGTTTAACATTCTCTGACTGTTGTAACCAGTTGTAGCTATTCAAGACAAGGAATATAGGCATCTAAACAATTTTTTTATATTTGGCTTCATTTAGTGAGTTCGTTTGTTCGTTCGTTTGTTTGTTTGTTTGTTTGTTTGTTTGTTTGTTTGTTTTGTTTGTTTGTTTGTTTGTTTGTTTGTTTGTTTGTTTGTTTGTTTGTTTAATTCGCAAATTGTTAAATGAAAGATTTTTTTTAATTTATGTTTTACTTCTTATGAACGAACCTCTTTGCAAAACACAACAAAGAACTTATTCCAGAGGCCGTTATGAAAATATATGTCGATGAAAAGCTAGCATAAACCTTTATCACAATCGAAAATCACATGACTGATGTATTGGCACTTAGTAACAAAGATACTGGTATTCATTTATTATAGGTGTTAGTTGTGTGTGTGTGTTGTTTTGGCTGTGGTGTGACTCACTAAATTACTGTGAACTGAAAAATTCTATATTTTTAATGGGACGATCTTCATAGGACAGTGACTGATGAACTTTACATCGTCTTCGCTTGTTGTGGAGGCTCTGTACACGTGAATGATTTCTCTTATGAGGAGGTTTACCATCCTCTCCTTGCTCTTCATACAGGTTCTCAGGAGCCAAAGTAAGTAAAACATTTTAGTAGTTGACCCGAGGACACAAGAAGTAGATAGTGTAACCAAACATTTTGTTGAGTTCGACCCCTGGATCTGTATTTTCCGCGACATAAGATTGCTGGTATTCCACTTCTGGAGAAATACATTCAAACTACAGTACTTCAGTAGAAGCAAGATGCATAAATTGTTGCTAGGTAATACCATCGTTAGTAACTTTAAATTTAATTTGACGAAGAGTGTGTTGTGGGGAAAGGTAGAGAACATTCCCTTGTGTTAAAGCTAAAGATAACTAAATTTTTTATTTTAAAAAAAGGTATGACCAAGCTCCAACATCACGATGGACATGTTGACAAAAACATTTGCTTCTAGAAAGTGATTCAATAAACTGTTTGTGCTTCAGATGGCCAGACAACATGTGATATTCCATCGGTTGAAGAAAATCAGTCAACTTATCTTACTTGTTACTATACGATTGACTTGCTTCTTGTGAGAAAGAACTTTGCTGTGTTCTATTATGTCAATAAAGACGAGAAGCCAGGTACAGACAATTCATCACCCCATCCCCAATTCTTTCTATTGCCTGCTCCCTTATGCCTCCTCTCTCATCCTCTGCTCTGTCTGTATCTCTCCTCTCTCTCTTTTGTCCACTGTTCAGTCTCTCTCTCTCTCTTTATGGTTTAAAGAATATGGCATTGTATCTTTTTGTCCATTTCAATTTCTACAGAGTTACATTAAAGGCAAGGATGATTTAGACAAGCAGAAAGCTGTGCTTGATTAAACAAAGTTTTCATCCCTAAAGAAAGATAATAAGGTGTAAGTAACATTACAGAGACTGGAGCTCCTTTTACAATGAATGTTGGATAACAAAGCCTGTGATTTTTTTCACAGAAAACGTTGTTGATTGTATCTGGAGAGGGCTGATCCTGAACCAAAATGCCAAGGTTTCCAGAGGCTTCCAGACGCCCGAACTTAAGGGGAGCGAAGTCAGAATCCTTCTACAGAAAGCGTCTTCTTCAAACGTGGGAGAGTACTCCTGCACGGCAGAAGATTCGTTTCCACCCAATTCCAAGAGGTGTTTGTTTTCTTTGTTGCAGCCAGGTAAAATAAACAGTCTCTCCTTCTTCCTTTCTCTCTCTCCAACACACACATACGCAAAGATATACAGTTGTACTCACATATGTACATATTCGTTCCTGATAATCTTTAATCTTTATATTCCGCCTTACTTACTATTCCAGGCTCTACCACAGTCGCACCATCCGCTCAGACGGAGCAGTCGCCGATAATCCCCAATCCAAGACAGTACAACAGATGAAGGTAAGGTGCCAGATGTTTACTTACACATCGGCAAACATCAGTCCACATCCCCATATTTCTTACTCTACGAGTGAAAGTCTTGATTCTTACATTGCATTTGGCATTGTTGACCGCACACACTGATGAAATAAATGAACACAGAGTGTTTGCATGTGTGAGTGTACGAAAGTGTATGTGCGAGTGTGTGAGAGAGAGAGAGTTTGCGTGTCAGAATGTGTGTGTATGTGTGTGTGTTACCTTTAGAGAAAGCTTGCTGCGTCAAACGGGTATCGAACCAGTTAATTTGTGATTTAACCGCTGAGCTTTTCACCTCCCTTTTACCTTGAAAAAAACGTTGATTGATTGGTTGATTGGTTGATTGATTGATTGACACAACATATATATACACCTCAACACGAGCTTTACTTTTGAATGAAACCACTCCTACTGTTGCAGGGACAGACAAGTCCTCAGGAACATCAGCTCCGGACTCTATGTCACGTGTCATCGAAGGAATCATCGTCCTGTTATTCACATTATCATTTATTGCGCTCATCTATTTCTGAAGCCCTTTAACAAGGATGGACTGACTGAACAGTGAATGAAAGTAAAACTGCGGGTAATAAGAAATAAAGGCCGTCGTTGTGCAATATCTTAGGAGACGACAGATTCCTTTGTTTTGTTATTAATCTTTTTCTTTCTGAAGGCTGCCGTCATTGTTGACAGTTTTCTGAAAATAATAGCCGCTTAATAGGATTAAGGGGAACTGGCTTAGCGAGCAAGGACGAACACAAAAGCTTGGGATTGAGAAGAAAATGCTGAAATAAAGAGATAAAGGGGTTTGAGGAAGACGACCTAGGAAGGTGTTAAGAGTATTTAAGAGAGGAGAATGAGGATGGACACTTTGAAAAAGACAGAAGCAAACAGGTAAAACTGAAACACGGGGCAAAGGTTTCTTGATCATTGGACGAATACTTTACTACCTTTCCAATCTTCCTTGCCTTAACCAGATAACAAGGGATTTTTTTTTTTTTTTTTGAAAACTAAATTAATTCTCTAACCTTGACATATTATTAATCTTTTCGCCATTGAGTCATTTTGTATTTTGTATTCATTGTTACTACTATTCCTACTATTTTTGTTCTTCTTTATCCTTCAGTGTTCTTGCTTATGATCTTCCTGATCTTTTTATTATTCTTGTTCCTGCTATTCTTGCTATTAGTTTTCTGTTAAACTTGCCATTCTTATCCTTGTTTTTTCTTTCTATATTATTCTCTCTTTTTTTCCCCTTGCTGCTGTTTTTCTGCTAATGATTCTTCTGCTTTTTCTTCTCCCAACTATTCTTCTACTGCTGTTCTCGTTATTCATCATCTTGCTATTCTTTTCTCTGCTGTTCTTCGCTCAGCTATTCTTCCTCTTGCTGTTATTCTTCATGCTATTTTTCTTGCTCTTCTTCATCTTCGTACTTTCTTCTTCCTTCTTGTTCTTCCTCGTCTTGGTCTCTTTTCCTCCTTTTCTTACTTTTTGTGGTCTTTTTCTCTGTTTTTCTTTCTTTCTTTCCTTCCATTTCTTCTTACTTTGATAATAATTTCAACTACAGTTTGATAGTTATGGTAATCATGGAGGTCTGGGTCAAAAAAATGCATCTAGCGGCTGTCCACCTTTGATGTGTGTGAACTGAGCTCGAGTCTTCCGACAATAAAACCACTGACAAGGGCAGACAACACAGATCTCGCGAATCCCCCACACGCGAACGAGAAGAGCCTGTCCCTCCCAGCTCCCACCCCAAGGAGCTCTTCTGTCTCTCACTTCTCTTTCAGTGCCGGCCATGTCTGGGCGTGGCCTTATGACTGAGGTTGTCTTTGGCGGCACATCTACCACGCACGCCCTCTCTCGGCGCGTGTCTCGCAAAGGATTATGGGGTGGGGTTAAAGAACGGCAACTCCTCGACCACTGGCAAAAAAAAAGTAAATCTCTTTGTGGGACTAACATTTTTCTGCTGATGTTGGCAAAACTTGCACGTGATTACTTTGGACCACACGGGACCCGGGGGTGAAGGGATCTGGGTGTGACTTACCGTGGGTGTCTCGGTGGCACTGTGTCGGAGGGATGCGGAGGATTCACTTCAAGTGTCCACTTTGCACAAATCATATCGTCAACAAAACCTTGCCAGCTTGGAGTGGCTAGCTGTCTGTGGCAAATAAATCACACCTAGAAGACCTGCTAGATAGCACCCTACAAGTTTTTCTTCTCTTCTTTTTCTTCCTCTCTCTCTCCCTCCCTACCCCTCCTTTCTATCTCTGTCTCATCTCTCTGTCGCTCTCCATCCACTTTTTTTTGTTAGTACGTACTAGAACTGTTTCTTCTTGATGATATAGGGCAGTCTGGGTAAAGCAAGAAATTTCCCTCAAATTCAACTGCTGAATGCCTATACCAGAGAAAGGGGCAGTGTAGGGGTAGAACCTCCAGCAGCAACGACCTCTCCCGGTCTTGAGGTTTGTTTATCTGAAAACTATGACATTCCCACCCATATACAATGGTCTCCACTCTTTTCTATCACCCGCACCGATACAAAAATCTTGATTAATGTTCAAAAATCTTGGTTAATGTTTGTGCACCCTTTACAAAAGTAATATCTACATTCGAGAACAATGAAATCTGGTTTGTAATTTTTGAACCAGAAAGTGAACCATATACAGGGAAACAATTGAACTTAATAAGCTTTTAATTCAATTTATAAAATTCAAATTCAGCAATTAGGTTTTAATTTATTCATAAAAATGTAAGAAAAAAACCAAGAACCATGCCACTTTTGTTGTCCCCCCTGAGATTCCATCTTACCTCCAAATATGTAGGCATTCAAAAACTACTGCCAACGTTGACAAATGGCGAAAGTATAGGAGCACCTGGTCTCTATCTCTGGGTTCATTTAGCATTTCCTACATGATGATTATTTACCATATTTTTATCCTTTAACCCTAGGGAGGCTTTTGAGTAATTACATTTTAAAGTTTTAATAAGTATTTTATTATTACAAAAAAATGTGTTCGTACTGCCCAAGATTGTCTTCATTATGTTCTGGGTTTATAATGATTTAAGAAAAGCATGACTTTCCAAGCTAAACCTACCATGGCTACCCTGCATTAAAGACAAAAAAAAACAAAAAAGTACCGGTAATAGTTTTTATAACGAATATTTTTAGCAGAGCCACCCCCACTAGGAGAAACATACTTGACTATCAATATGGCAAAATGTTATAAAGCGCCGCTCAAAACTACAGAAAATATTTCTCTTGAGAATCATAACACTGTGGCAGCTGCCCTCGGGCTTTTTTGCGCGTGCCCGGAACGCCACTGTGACGTCACGTGACCGCACGAAAGGCGCAGCCGCCGTGGAAAAGGGGAGGTAATCCCCCGCAGCTGAGACTCAAACAGCCAAACCCTGGCGAGGATTACGAGGCAGCAAGAGGAGTGGGAGGAGGACAAAGGGGGACAAGGGGGAGGGTGAAGTTAGCGATGCTGACGACTGTCCAACACGCGCGCCACCTAGCGACAATAAGGGAGGGGGAGGTAAGCGAAACGGACGAAGGTGAAACACGCGCGCGCCACCTTGCGACGATAAGGGAGCCAGTCGCTGGCTCTGGTTCCTTTTTGGCTTCCTCGACGATTGGGTGGGTCAGCCCCGGGAGGACTAAATGTGGTCGGAAGTGGCGGCGAGGCTGAGACGCACGCAGAACGCGCTCCAGGACACCTCAGGACATGCGCCGCTCGGGAACCCTGTGATCGTGGACTTGAACTCCTAAACTTGACCACAGGACCCAACGAAAAAAAAAAAAACTTATTTTATTCCTTCACTCAGAAACATGACTAAGTTCCATGATCCTGAAAATTTGAATTAACCGCCGGAAGTAGGTCTTGCTGCAGAAAGAACACTTCAGACCTTGTCTCGAAAAGATATCGCAGGCTGTGATGCGTGACTGGACTTGCTAGTGGAAACCGCTGGTCCTCAGATGTCTTTTCATAAAAGGTGAGTAAGGTGAAATTTGTTTTCTTTCTTCAACTCTGATAAGCAGAGCTTCTTGACAAAAATAATTCATTTCTTCTAAATAATTTCTCAATTATCTTGATGTTTGGGTTGTCTATTGCTTTTATCTACATTTCGCAGGAAGTTCATTTCCTGGTGGCCTAGAGCGGCTTCTGTCGTTTTCCCTTGAGAAACTCTTTCATCACTCCATCCGCTGTTTGTTCAAATACTTCGTCCTCGGAGAAGAGTACACATCTTGAAACCAAATTTTATCCGATCACTTTCAAAAGTTATTTGATTGAAGAAAGACTTTTTACTCAGCATAGAATGAAGTGGTATGATACCTGTTCAAGATTTTTTCATTATGCTTCGAGACTGTTCCTCACACCTGTGCCGTTACTGCGGACATACTGTGTCCTCGGTCTGTACATCGTGTACAGCAGCTGCACACAGCAGACAGTGTCTTTGTACAGGTCTCCTACCCGGTCACCCTGTCAAGACAATGCCAAAACACAACACAGCTTTGTCAGAGACCCTCTGGACTGTAGTCTCTTCTACACTTGTTACGGGAACCGGTTCTGGAAGATGTCGTGCGCCACCCCGGGTACGGTGTACTCTTTGCAATTCAAAGTATGCGTGTGGAAAAACTCTGTGTATGATGACTGCATGGTTGACGATGGAGAGAACAGGATAAACGACAGAGAAAATAAGACAAAAAAGCAGGATGATAGAAAAGAAGAATGGAAGAACAGGGTAGATGATAGAAAGAAACCCGAAGAGCCGGAAAAAACCAAAGGAGAAGACGATGATGACAAATGGACTGAAAGAGAGGAAAAGAAAGATAAAACATCAGTAGACGAAATAAATTATCCACTTAACGATACAGACGATGATATCAGAAGAAGGATCTAGAGTCAAAAAAGAACCTGATCAATGACGATGATTTCCCGAAGTATCAAACAAGCAAACCGATAAAATACGAGACGATCAGACCAAAGAACCCGTACAGCCCTCCATCTTGGTACACCCCGAAAACGCTCGAATTTAAACCGCTGGAGACGACGACTGCGCCAACGCAGGCTCCGACGACTGTAGTTGCAGTGACCACGAAGACTTGGAAAAGGAGGACGGACACTGTCTGGTGGGCGACGCCTTTACCGAAAGTTACCTGGCGATTCTTACCTGACCAACAGCCGCCATGGATCAAAGGGTTGCCGACGTCATCTACGACGATGGTGCCAGTCACGAGAACGCTCGCTCCTATTTTTAGACCTTTGCCGAGGTACACCTGGAGGCAGAAGCCGAGCTTCCTGGTCACCATACCTCCATCTGCTACAACATCAACGACGACAACAACACCAACAATCTCGTCAACAACGTCATCTACACCATCAACACCAACAACTGGTTCTACTTCCACGGCAACGACGCAGGCTCCCACGACAGCTCCTACGACAACCACAGCTACGACTTCAGCAGCGACACTGACGACAACAGCCATGGAAGCCAACACCACCATTGCTGCAGAGACGACTACGCATGCGCCGACTACTCCGAGTTCAACTTTGCCACATCGTGCACAGATGGCAGGTAAGAGAGAAAAAGTCGAGAAATGATGGCTTGTCCTCCTTCACCATCTTGACTGCACTGACTGTCTTTGGCTGTCTGACACGTGACCTGTCTTGACGACCGTCTGTGACTGACGACTGTCTTGATAATCTTGACAACTTGATCGCGGGCAACTGCAATAAATTTTTACCAGCAATTTTCTTTGAAGGAATTTTTGTTTCTTTGACAGTCGGTGTCATTTATTTGCTCGGAAGATAAGTCACTTCTGGAGGTGATTCACAGTTTATGAAAATATCTCATGTCAAAGAAGATTTTTTGCTATAAATAGAACACAGGGAATATTCACGAATCTTGTTTACTTTCCCCCGGTTTTGTTTGTTGTATTTAAGCTCCATTTCCCCACCTACCCAAGCCTGTGTGTTTGAGAGTCCATGTCAGCTGAAAACTCCTGACAACACACAAATCAGGTCTGAGTCCACAACCTACCCTGAGGTCAAGGCTGTAACCTAGCAACGCGCCCTTGTTTCCAAAGAAACACTTTCGGTTTATGTTCGTCATTAAAGGGAGGCGACACGATCGCGAGGTGGACAGTGACAGGTAAACCCATACCTGTAAATATTGACCACTCCCAGCTCAAAGGCTATTTTTCTAGACCATAGAGGCGCCACTGGCTGTCTCTGTAGCAAATCGACATTAAAAGGGGAGACTATTCTCGCGAGTTCTCTCCCCTTTCGGGCTCGAGGTCACGATTGTGTGCCCCTGTACACTTTGCACATAGCATTCGGGAGGACGTATCGAGTTTTCTGACCGGTCACATCCGAGGCAGACTGTAACCCGACGATTTGGTGTTTGTTTTCATTTTATTTGTTGTTTGTTTTTATTTTATTTGTTGTTTGTTTTCATTTTATTTGTTGTTTGTTTTCATTTTATTTGTTGTTTGTTTTCATTTTATTTGTTGTTTGTTTTCATTTTATTTGCTGTAGCCTCGTTTTGTACGCTGTCGTCTGCAATGTTATATTATCATTCCTCTACTTATTTCAATTCTCAGTTATCATTGTTATCATTGATAATTTCGCATTATTTCGCTGCCGCCTGTTCACTTATGGAGGAAGATCACCGACAAAACAAAATTTTTAGAAATGAATGAAAGAAATAGGAGAGAAGGTCTCAAAGAGCTCTTTGTTGCTGTGAGGTAAGAATGGTGACAGCAATGAAGCAATTCAATCTTCTCAGTGTGTACCGAGTGTCTCTCCGTTCTCTTCTACCTTCTTCCTAAGAGATGAGTAAACTGGAAGATAGATAATAGATTTGTGTCAAGTGAATAAAATGAAGAAACGTGTGAGAGGTTATGATATATCGAGGAATAAACCAGTGTTTTCTCCTTTTTCAATTTTTTTTCGTACTTTTTAATCCACGTCAGTCCACATCCACTTTATGTGTCCTTCTCTCCTTCCTTAACAGGAATGACTGTGTAATTATTAGACTAGGAAAATAAATAAGCTAATAATAATTTCCTTTTCTTTCTCTGCTGATTCAGTCTACTTTCGCTGTCTCAGAAATGTTCTCTGTCTCTATCTTTCCTTTCTCTCTTGTCCTCTCACACTCCTTCTTTCTCTCTCTCCCACCCCCACCTACCACAGCCACCGACCGGCCTCGATTTCCGGTTTCCACTCCACAAAAAACCTATTCTCTCCCCCTCGTCGAAGAGAATGCTCGCACCAGTCTGCACCCTTACTTAACGAGTGTTGCACGATGAACCAGTTGACCTCTCCACATGGACAGCGACCATCGAGAACAAGGACACCGCGGTGTTGACCGACAGCTGTCCGAGGGCTTGTCAGCGATGCTCGCATCCTCCTCTGTGGAGTTCGCGGACGCGGGCATCGCCATGCTGGAGAAAAGGCGAGATTAAGACGAGATTAGAAAGGCAACGATAAGACTGAGGTCACTACCGTGCAGACTTCGCATGCCGATGCTGTGTACTCAAGTGATTAATCATGATGGCGGACTCCACTGGCGTTTGTCTTTTTTGTCAGGGCGAAGTTTAAGGTCTAGATTATCTCCTGTCTTCCTGCGTTTGTCTTTTTGTGGGAGCAAAGTTTAGGGTCTAGATTATCTCTTGTCTTCTTTACAGATTAACGCTAATCTCACCGCTGCTTTTGTGCTTCTTTCATTTATTTCAAACGGGACAGTTCATGGTGGTTAATTTCAACTTAACTGAGTGACCTTTCTTCTTTTCTTCTCTTTTCTTTATCAGTGTTTCTACTTTGTTCATTCTTTTATTTATCTATTATTTCTTCTTTTATTGCTTCGTCCTTATTTGTTCTTGTGATTTGTGTTACATTTTCCCGTATTTTTAAAGCATTACATTTAAAATATTTTTTTTAATTTTGGTTTGCTACAGTTACGATTATATATGCTGGGGTCTTCGATCTGATGAGAAGCAATTTTGTTTTTTGGTTTGTTTTTTTTGTTTTTGTTTTTGTTTTGTTTTTTTTTTTTTTTTTTTTTTGTTTTTTTTTTTTTTTTGTTTGTTTTGTTTTCCATTTTAATAAATGACTGCTAGAAGTTTCCATGTTGTATACCGAACCTGTAAAATTAGACTGTAGTTTCCTATGGAGACAGTTCGTGGTTAGATGTCTTCCTGCCTTTCTCTAATATGGGGAGCCCATTCCCTGACATGTATCAGATATTTTTGTGTCTTACATCTCAACATTTTCTTACAGAACATCGTGTATGCTTCGGAAACACACTTTCAAACGACTTCAAACAATTTTAGGAAACATCAACACACACAAAAAATTTGAAGTTTCCGTTTCCTAGCAGGGACAAACCAGGTGCGGTTTATCTTTAGTCTGGGTGGAGCTGGGCGCTGGTGACCATAATCCACGCTGGCACAATCCGCCATGTCTGCTGCCAAGTCCCACAAAGGGAGCGCACTCGCGTCTGTTCCTTATTTCCTCCTTTGGTGTGTCTCCATGTTGTTCCTTCTGGTTTTTTCTTCTTTTTTTTTTTTCTTTCTTTTTCGAGCGTGTGCGGGGGCATTTTAGCCACGAGTTGTAAAAGCTGCGATGGACTAGGATGGAGACAGAGGCAGACACTCGAGGAATGTCATTCACCAGTGAACCACTTGTTTTATTTTGGGGTCAATCAGGATGCGAAGGGCGGAGATACATTGCTTCGTCAGATACTTCAGTTAATCCACCCAGAAAGCCGTACTCGCTGTCGATAGCTTTGATGCCTTTTTGAAGAATCTTTGTAAACCCATAACTCTTGTAGTGTGGTCTGGGGTTGAGGGTGTGATCAGGAACAAGGTGTGGAGTTACAAAAAAAAAAAATGAAATTGCACTGGGTTGAATGCACCCGGAAAGCACTGCTTAACCTTTCCAGCTTTTAGGTGCAGTTTGCAAGCATCTTGGGGAAGTGCAATCCGTGTATCAGGAAATGTTTTTCGTGTTTTCGGCATAGGAGGGTTTGTCTGTATGTTGTTGTTTGATGTAGCCGCTCACGAGGTTGATATCTTCCTCGCAGGTCGAAGCCAGTATACTTAAAACATGATGTTCTAAAGTACCCAGGGTGTTCTTTTATAACAGGGTTATCTTTTCTTTATTTGCGTATCATCCAATTTCTTTATTTACTTCTTTTCTCCCATACTGTCAGTTGCCTTCCTTCTCCAAGTCGTTTAACTTCTAGCTCTGTATTCTTTTCTTCCCTTTTTTTTGAATCCCAAACCATTCTGCTCTTCCTTCCTCGCTAAGCCAATCTTTTCATTTCTCCTTAATCTTCTTGGCCTCCTGTCTAATATTTTCAGGCATCTGTCAACATTTATAGCAATCTGACTGCGATCAGTGTCACCAGGATTAATAACACAGCGACAAAAATCCCTCGTCAAGGGAGAGAATGCATTCCTTAAAAAAAAAATTACGGGAAAGTCATGTCAGGTAAATGGGGT
Source organism: Pomacea canaliculata (assembly GCF_003073045.1). Taxonomy (NCBI): domain Eukaryota; kingdom Metazoa; phylum Mollusca; class Gastropoda; order Architaenioglossa; family Ampullariidae; genus Pomacea; species Pomacea canaliculata. Next base: position 7,163,754 of record NC_037600.1, read on the forward strand.
TATCGGGTCTTGTATGCGCACCTTTCATCGCCTTCTTACAGCTTGCCCTTGAACGATGGCCAAATGCTTTTCTAACCGAATATTATCTCCCTTGTGGAAGACTTCTGCACGAGCAGCATTGTTCTCCCTTGTGACGTACCACCGCTGTGACGCTCTGCGGGAAGAGTAGTCCCTTGTGTCTTTGTCTCGCGCTTACTGGTAGTTATGCAGTGCGTCATCGCGGACTGCCGCGAGATTCTCGCTACATGTCTGTGTTTGCCGAGACATTTCGCAACCTAACGTAAGTGCTACTCGCTGAAGGTTTGCGATATGGACGCCTGCCAGTTGATAAATTTGATATTTCCTATGAAGCCGAGCCGGCCAGACTGAGGCTGTGACGTAGGCGCATCACGATGTGACATTGCAACCCCCTTTATTACCATGTGTATAACCACGTGATCAAATAACTAAGAAACCATCAGGCTATCAAAACACACAGCAACAGATGACATTTGACCTCATATCATCGCCGTGTATAGGTGGACTGCTGTCTGTCTGCCAAGACCAACGCTTAGCCTCTTGCGAAGTTCTCCGCTGTTAGTCTCGGCGAGCCTAAACAAAGGATGTGACTAAACCGGAAGCTTTATAGTCTCATGCCTCGTTTTAGTAGTTAACTGGAAAAAAATCGTCTGACAGCAGTTCAGTAATACAAGTTCGTGATAGTATATTGAAGTCATCATTCTCACACGTACCCAAGTCTAAGTATGGGCGCAGATCGGTCATACTTCAGAAGTACGGAAGAGAATTATAGAAATAATTTGATAATTACAAATGACGGATAAGATATAAATCAAAATGAAAATATTTTTTAAATTGACTTTTTTATATCTAGAGTTAATTGATGGCGAAAATGAGCCGATGTAAAAGGGCTGAATAATACTGTCTTGATTTTTTTGTAATAATTTTTTTTATTTTCTCTCCTTCTCTGTATCTACTTTTCCTGTCTTTCGCTTTTTTCATTCTTTACTTTGTTTCCCTTTTTGTAGTCTTTCTTTCTTTCTTTTGACTTTTCCTTTCTTTCTACATTTCTTCTCTGTCTCTCGTCAAGATAGACTTCAACGTGATTGTAAAAGCTGTGTTCAAAACGACTTCAGTAAATAAATATTTATAAGAATAATATTTAAATAAATTTGTAAAAATAATAGTTATTAACACCTTTGAAAATTCTAGTTCTACGACCAAGATGGATCCACCCCCATCCGCCTCTCACTTTCTTCTCCTCCTCCCCTCCGCAAGTAATCCACGACCGGCATAAAGGAACATCAAAGGCTTAGGACCGAGAAGACCGCCCGTAATATGAATGACAGGTATGACAAAATATTTAGAGACAATTTCCAGCCAACGACATGGGAAAATCTTGCTTCGCCCCCCGACTGTGCCAGGTCTGTGATGCCTGCAAACACTTCTCTACACTTCCAATATTTGCGCTACCTCTTGCCCTTGTTATGGCGACTCACGGCTCGGAACTCACAGCAGCACGTGCTGCGCATCAGCTGTAACAAGGGGGCTTAACTGTGCCATCATCTTACTCTGTATCAAGAACATTAACAGTAAATGCTCTCCCTTTGATATCTTAAGTGGCTGTCCTTGAATTTCTGTCAAAAGCAAGTGAAGGGGAGTCTGAAAACTGTTTTAGCAGTTGTGAGTGTGAGCGGCTAGCCTTATTGTTCGTTTTTTAATTATGTTCGTTTTATTCTGAGTAAAGAAAAGGCGACTAATGGTTGACACAAGTGTGGCTACTGTAGCTCTCAGTCATTAAAAATTCATGATGGATGATTTCTTAAATAAACTTAATGTTGTACTCTTGACCTTCGTGCCTATTTTTTACAGTAATATCATTATTAGTTTTTATAATTCACTGATTATTTTCTGGTTGATGGCTTTCCATTCCAGCTTAGACTTGTGTCATCCAACAAATGTCTTCTTGGTTCAAGGGGGTTTGTAAACTAAAAAAAAACAAGATTGTTTCCTAGTGTATGACTTCTTTCAACAAAACCATCAGACTTTCTAGACTCGTCTAAGTTGTCTGTACTTTGTGTGTTTCTTTGTTTACTTTATTATGATGTGCTTTTAACACTCTCGGTTGCACGATGCTGCATCGTTTGCAGAATTCTTTTTTGTCTGAATGGATCATTTCCAGACATTTACAAGATAACTTTTGCCTCTGCAGTTTTATTAAAGTTGTTTACAAGCATAATATTGTTGAAAGTCGCTTATATGATACATTTTCCAACCCAGACTGTTAAAAGTTGTTTACATTGGTCAGTTTTAATGTGTACAATTGTATAGGACACACTCTTTTCATTTAAAGTCTTTTACAGCCTCCAGGATAGTCTGCCTAGAAAGATTGCTTAAAAGTTGTTCACATGACACAGTCGCTATGGATCGTTTGAAAAGAAAACACCAGTTCGTGGGAATCGACTGCTGACACAGGGGTGTTTATAGGGCCATGTTCATGTTTCTGAGTTAACTCAGCTTCAGTGGCATTCTGGCCTTGACATCGCATGAGCACAGTCTGTGCCAAAGACTACCTAACTATTCCCTTGCCAACAGCTATTTCGGCCGGCAAAAGTTTCTTCAGGAGTTACCACGCCTTGGGGACTGGTCAGAAATGCGTTTTGGACCCAAGACAAGCTTGTGAACATGAAGCCCTTTGACCCGCTTGGACCAGGCCAAGTCATCTGCAAACTGCAGAGTCAGACATTTTCAAACGCCTGTCGCGCCCAAATATTGGTTGTTTGAGTTCCTGATATAAATGACAACTGTTCTTGCGAGTAAAATAATAATTTTCGTATTCCTCATCTGTTGGAATAATCGCATTTTCTGTTCATACTTGTATCCTACTTGTAATCCCTGGTACTGCATTCTGTATTTGTTATCCCTCGTTCCTTTTTGTCACTATTTCTCAAATATGTCATGTCTTTCTTTTTACCTTCCCTTTTTTCAACAAATCTTATTTCTTTTTCTGTGAAGTCACACAGAAAGCCTTTAAAATTGTTCTTCCAAACAGTCATTAAGTCAGGTCACCGTGACAAAATCCGTTGTCGTGCGACTCCATCCGTTTGAGGATTCTCATATTATCCATATTCACATATGGCATAGTTCCAGGACAGAACTAATCTCAAAGGCCTCGACAATTTTTTGTTTTTTGTTTGAGAAACCTGTCTGCTAATCTCTTCCCAGACGTATCGCCGCTTTAGTTGTTTTGTTTGTTTGTTTGGATTTTTTGCCTGTTCCAAATGTTTCCCCCTGGAAGACGATGTGTGCGGAGGTTAATGACATGGCCTCTACCTGCCCGTGGGTGCTTAGTGCCTGGAATTCTCACCTTCATTAGCAAGTCCTTTGGCAAGGTTAGCAAGCAGTTTAGAGATTCTTAAAGACGAAACGAAGATCACAATGAGAGGCAATGAATCAGAGAAACTGTCTTCAGGTGCGTTTGCAAAAGTTCAGGTGGCATTTTAGGATGGATTTTATTTGCTCAAAGCTTAGTGTACCTGCCATTTTTAATTCCAATGAGTTAAATCTGAAAAGAAAGCAACATCTGTTAAGCTTTTTGCTGTTGAAGTGTGTATACATTTGTTCGGGTTTTTTTGTTTTGTTTTGGTTTTTTTTTTGCTTTTTGTTTGTTTAGTTTTTTGTTTTGTTTTGGGTTTTTTGTTTTGTTTTTTTTTTTGAGTGGGGGGAGAGGATACCCTGTATACATTAAGCAAAAGCATAGACAGTCTCTCACACAAATCATGAGAAAGGGGGAAAAAAAGAAAAGCAGACGCAGAGGGGAGAGAACTGTTACAAGACTGACCAGGAGTTACGTTCCCTCCGTGTCGCGGTCACTGTGTCAAGTCCGGAGATGCAGTGTGTGTATGGCTGCCCCCTGCAGGAAGTTGTTAAGCAGCAACAAATACAGATTGTTTAACACTCAGTCTGCTTCCGACTCGGAGGGAAAAAACTGATGTGAGTTAAGCGGAGTCTGATCCCCTGAGGCCAGATACACACTGGTAGAAGTATGTCAAGACAGGTCCTTGACCTTCGACATCTGTCAACCTCACGTACCGTCTGTGTTTGCTAGTGTGTGTATGTGTGTGTTTGTGTGTGTCTTGCGAAAAGGCATGTCTGACTTAATACTGAATACCTTTTACACATAATGTGTCTACAGGATACAGGGGAGTTTGTCATTTATTTCTTTTAAATTATTTTCGATTACGGTGCAAGCCCTTCCCTCTCTCTCCCTCTCTCTATCTCTCTCACATACACACGCACGCACAGATTTACTTACAAAGACACTCCATCAACCTCACAGCCAACACTCTCCATCTATTCACCACCTCAGAGGTTACAGGGAAGAAACTTTAGTGTAACCTAACTTCGCTTTGTGTCAAGATGTTGCTAGCTACATTCCACGTCTTCCATGAGAGCTCCAGCCATGTTTTTTTCTGTAAACAAGTAGGTTTGGGGATCTCAGAATGTGGTATGTTCCTTCTTTTGTGTTCACTTAAAAATAACCCCTCATGTAATGTTTGGCACCGCAAGCCCTCCAGGGCACTGAAAGAGAATGCGACCTTTCACTTCTGTTCACTGTGAAATCACAGCTGGTCCAAAAAGTCGGTTGGTGTCAACAAGTCCCTCACATGTCTAGCCATCATCTCGAATTCTAGCGCCTGTAAAGCTCCCTTTCCCTGTGTAGAAAAGAAACTTCTGGTTGACAAAAGATATACAAGCAAACTGAGACAGAAAATGGTCGATGTCTTAAAGATATATGCAAAGATGGACAAAAGGACTCGGTGTGACAAGAGCTTAGCCGGCACCATTTTTTAAAAGTAGTTTCTTTGTTTTTCCCTCTTTCAATCGGTCGTCTGGTTCACCACAGATTCCTTGAAGAGGTAGGCGCTGGGCAAAAAGTCGAAAAACAATCCTAGAAAGTGGGAGGGACATTCCTGGCAAGGCTGAACCACGTGACATGTCATGACAAAGCATTATAACATGTCATGTTCGGCAGATGACATGTGCAAAAGAATGTCATTAGACCACATGACTTGTCGTAAAGAGAAAGATCGAAACAGGAAACTAAGAGCTAGCATATACCACCCTAGTCTGAAACAATCAAAATAAAGAACCTTGAACCTTGAAAATGAAAAAAAAAATTGAAGAAGAAGCGATGAAGAAACAAACGATCTGAAAAAGGAGGATTGAAAGAAAAGAAAAGTGAAGAAAAAAAATAAGAAAAGAAAATGTTGAAGGTAAGTCAAAAGAAAAAGTCCCAGGCGCAGCTTGCTGACACTGGCCGTGGACATCAGGTATGTCCGCACATCCCACGCGCATCTCCAGGTGCACGGTGGCCGAGGCTCGGCATTCTCCATTGACTTCACCAACACACGGCATTGCTCCGCGGCCGAGTCGCTTCCGACAGACGGTTGCCCTGGTGGCGAGGGTACTGTCCCAGGTCCCCCGACCCCCGACCCCCAAACCCTTGACCCAGGTGAGGTCCGGCCAACCAGATTTTTGCTCATGCTCGGTGGTGGTCTGTTTGGCTGCACGAGACAACAGCTGACACCGTCCTCTGTTGTTGTTTACAAGCTGCAGCTCACGTGCATCTCACGCACAGGTAGCGCGGAAAGGGCATGAGAGAGACAGGTGTTAGGGGCCTTGAATTACTGGCACTGCTGTCAGGATGATGTGAAATTGCTTACCTCCTCTGATAACACTCTGGTCCATTCGTGGACGACACGCTTGGAAAAACGTGGGAAGAAAAAAAAAGAAAGAAAGAAAGCCCTTGAGTGTAAGAACAACCTGGAGTTATCTGCTCTTGAACTTTTGTTGAGATGCTGTGAATGTCTTCTTCCCTGGTGCAGCGGTGGTTCACTCGAAAATAAAAGCCAATTATGTTGCCTGGTTCTCGTGAGTATAATGCTGGAGTTATTTCCCATTGGCTATTAAAAAAAAAGATTGTCGAGGGATGTGATTGTGCTCTCATTATTTTCCATCTTGTGGCTTTTGCGGTTCGGATTATTCCTTTCAGTGTTGTTCTGTCTGGCTGAGATGTGATGCGAGTTCCTTAGGAGAATAATCAGAAAAAAGTCGATGTGTTTGAATGTGACATTGTATATTTTTATCAGTTATACAAATAGCAGTATATAAATATTTTATTCTTTCCCTTTTGTGAGCGTCATGAGCTTCTCCGTTCGGTGGCGAAAGGTATGCGTGTATTATTATTGATAGCAGTTGTAGAATTATTTTTATCATTTATAATTATTATCATTAACATCTTTTCCTCTCTCATGTCTTCCTTTGACAGAATACCAATTCTCTACTCTGTAGACCCTTGGTTACTCAGTCTTTTTATACCTCATGATGTCTTTTGATCGTTTTGACGAGTGAGCGGTGAGCCAGAATGTTGATGATAGCTTGATTCAAAACAATAAATAAATAAACAAACAGTGCTAAGTCTGCTTTACTCAGGCAACTATTCTGTCCCTTCCATTTCCAGAGCACTGCGGCATCATGGCCCGGCCGATGATCATCGGGGGTCGAAGGTCGAGGGCAGGTCAGTGGCCGTGGCAGGTGTCGCTGCAGATCATCGCCTCCGTGCAGCCTTGGCACCGGTGTGGCGGGGTGCTCATCCACCCGTCCTGGGTCCTGACGGCGGCGCACTGCGTGGAAGGGTGGGTAGCGCTACCCTGTCGATGATGTCACAGGTCACCGCGAAGAGGGGTGGGTGGGATGCATGATGGGTGTTCAAGCAACTTCAACACCGATGTAACATTTAGAAGCAGTAGCGATGACTTGCAAATGATGAAAAACAGACAAGAACTAGCAACGACACCAGAAGAAGCTTTGTGGTGATGGATAGGGGTGATGGTGATGGTGGTAATTAATACCTCTAGAAACTATCCAAAATCATGTCGTGCCTTTATTTAATCTTTCCTACACCTCATTATTAGTCTTACCTGTCCTGCACACCTTTTTTTTTTTTGCACTTTATACCTCTACCGACGCCTGACCATTGGTCTCATCTGGACTATGTTTTGTTTGTTTCTTCTTTATTACACTTTATACATTCCTTGTCCTCCGATGGTCAGTGCTTTAGGCGTATTTTCTCACCTGTATTTTACCTGTACCTTAGACCTTTTTACGGGGACGTGCGAAACTGGCGCGTGGTGCTGTCCGAGGACAACCTGGAGGTGGAGTCTGGCCGCGAGATTTACCGGCGTATCGCCAGGATTATAAGCGTGAGTAGTGTTCTCTCTCAATGTCCAGCACACAACATACCCTCCATCACTTTCTCCATCTTTCCTATCTATGTCGTCTATCCTCTCTTTCCTTCTCTTTTTCTTTCTTTCATTACCTTTATCTTTCTCTTTATTTCTCGCTCCCCAACTCCCATGCCATGGACAGACTCAATATATTTCCAGGATTCTATGTTTCACACTCACACACACAATACGGATGGTAAACACTGGCCGTCAGAACGAGAAATTCGCGACTGGGTAGAATGGGTGGACAGGTTGACAAATGAATTGCACGATGGTTGATCAAAACACGGTGCTTCTCTGACATGGTCCACCTCAGCATCCCGGGTACATCCGCACCAGCAACTTCCCAAACGACGTGGCCTTGCTGCAGCTGGACGAGGGCGCGGACCTAACGACTGGGGAGATCCGGGTGGCTTGTCTGCCTGAAGAAGACGACTTGCCGCCGGACTTCAGCGAATGCTGGATCAGTGGCTGGGGAGAAACCAGGGGTAAGTTCTTGTTTTTTTCACGGCTTCACCCACAGTAGACAGAAGACAGATAAATAGACAGGTGGACGAACAGACAACTAAATGTCTGGAGGGATGGACAGTCACCAAAAAAAAAAGTGTCAATCGTGGATCCACGACCGATGACAAACACGATTGTGTCAGATGGGCTTGTGGCAGAATATAATGTTTATCTCCTGTGTGCAGGATACGGGGGACACGAGAATGCGATGAACGAACTGCCGGTGCAGATCCTGGAGAACACCGACTGCTCCTCCATGTGGCTCCGTGTGGGCATCCACGTGCTGGACGACCAGCTGTGTGTGGGCTACGGCGACACTGGGGCGTGCTACGTGAGTCCTCCTGTCTGGCTGACTGCGCGTGCGTGTGGTTGTGTGTGTTTGTCTGTCTGCATGTGAGCCGTTTGTGTGGGTATGTGTCTGTGTGTTTAATTTGTGCGTTTTCATAAATTATGGGTGATTGTCTTTACGTATTTTTGTATGAGTATTTAATATGGGCTTTTATGTCTTTGTATTTGTTTGTTTATCTGTATCTTCGTGTGCTTGTATTCGATGATCGTGTGCATTTGCTAGTGAATCTGTGCTTAAATATCTGTCTGTCTATTTGTTTTTCATTGTAAGAGATTTCCACTTTTGTCTATTTGTCTGTGGGTCGGTGTTTTTATGAGTGTATGATTTTTAACTCACGCAGGAATCCTCGACAGTCTAGAAACTACTTATCAGTCTTTCACTGACAAAGTGATTAAGTCATTATTAATCTCAAGGTAATGTTTAAATGGTCCACCCACATTGTGCAGCCCTCGCGAACTCTCCTCGTGGTTTCTGGCGAGTCCTCCTCACCTTTTCGCACTAACGCCCACCACGTTTACGCCGCTTGCGTCAAGTCACGAGAATTTGTCCTCGCGCTACTTTTAAACAAAAACATCCTTGAAACCTTTTCCATTTCTCCCCACCCTTTTTTTTTTTTTTTTTTTTTAACTTCTATTTTTATTCATATCGATGAATTCTTGTCTTCTCCTACGCGTTTCTTGTTTTGATCTTTATACATGTTTGCACATTCTTTGCCGATTCCAATGCTCTTCTTTCCATCTCACTTCCTCCCTTCCCTTTCCCGTTTTCCAGGGGGATTCAGGTGGCCCACTGATGTGCGAGATGAATGGCCGGTTCTACATCACGGGGGTGATGAGCTGGCTGATCAACAACTGCTCGGCGCGAGGCTTTCCCAACGTCTTCACGAGGGTGACGAGTTATCTGGACTGGATCTACGAGAAGCTGGACTTCTACGAGTGGTGGCGCTACAACTGACGACGCTGGCGATGTAGTCGTCTTTCTTGGTGTGGATGTGAGTGAGAGAGTGAGTGAAGGAAACAGGCGAGTCTGATCACTGTCATTGGTATTGCATGAATGAATGACTGGGGCTCGGTTGACGAGGAGACAAGGTTCATAATCATACAACAGGTAGTAGCCGTTCATCATCACCCGAAACATAGTGAGTGTTGAGGTTCATCATTATTCAAAACCACTGGTCGTAATATCACATAGATGACATGTACAATCACTCCATGCTGCTGCTCTTGTGAAAATTCAAATCAATGTTATACAGTGGTATTGTAAACGAATATTATGTGTATATATATATATTTATAGCAAATAAAATATAAAAATAAGAGCATATTTAACAACCAGGTTGAATGTATGATCATATGAGGTTCTAAAGATTGTACGAAACATGAATTAACCCTTCGAACTCAATATCTCATTCACTATTTTTTTTTCTGTAGTAAATAGGACCCCAACTATAGATTCTGCTGTTTCCTTACCAACAACAACAACAACAACAAAAATCGAAATGAAAAAAAATATATAAAAAGATTGCATTCTGAAATACTGACCATATGATTTTCTGCATTTTTTTTTTTTTTAAATTAGAGCTCCACCATCAATGATTCTGCTTTCTTACGGGATGAAAATGAGAGAAAACTAAAGATGGTTAGCTGGAAGTCGTTTTTCCCTTAGTTATTTTATGAATGTTTACCTATATATATATATATGAGATATTTAAATCGTTATAACAACCAGGCTTTTGTCAGTCTGTATTTCTTTTGTCTGGTGGCTAAAGCTCTGGCGGGAGGAGAGTGCTCAAAGATCAGTTTTGCATTTAACAATAAATGCTATCATATCTTATCTGCCAAAACCCTCATAGTACAGATTTATATATCAAAACATAAAATAAAGTATCTTCTAAAAATGAAATTGATAATTCAATAGATTATAAAACATTCTCTTTTCATTTATATTTTTAAAAGAAATATGAAGCTTACATAGCTTCTCGAGGCTCAGGTCAAGGGAAACAATCTTTGTTTTGCATTGAGTGTGATTACGTACCTTGAGCAAGAAGGGAAATTTTGCGACGAAAAATCAAAATTATTACTGTATTTGAATGAACACCCGCTGGTGCAAATAAATACTAAGGACATCCACACCGTTTATAAGACTCCAATAGTTTTCACCTATTGTCTACTGTTGCTGAGATACACACATGTACCACGTGGTGGGTTAGTTTTCTTTTTCACCATTTCGGTTGTTGTTGTTGTGGATGATGATGATGATGATGATAACATGTTTGGCTGTTTTGACTTCTCATTTTACCTGTAATCAATATTGTACAGACTTTCCCACAATTTCAACACAATTTTCCACTTGTCGACTGTATTTACAGTATTGTATATTACAGCATATGCTCTACACTACCATCAGCAAACTTGCTTTAATTTTCAAATCGGACTGCTGGTAATTATGAACAATGCATAGCGACAGCATTGTCATAAAACTGAATTTCGCAGTCTTTTATCACATCATGACGACCTTGTAAATATACATTTAATATTTTTATATTTTTACAGATCCTTGTATATATTTTATATATTTATAGTCTTGTTGAATGACGGTTGATACTGCAGGAAATAAAGCTTGCTAACAGCAGCTACGACATTTGTTTTTTGTTTGTTTTTGTTTCTGTTTTTTGTTGCTGTCTTTTTTTTTTTGTTTTTTTTTTGTTTTGTTTTTGTTTTTTTGTTTTTGCTTGTTTTCATTTCTGTTTGTTGTTGTTTGTTTGTTGCTGGTTTTTTTCATTTTGTTTTGTTTTTGTCTTTGAAATACTGCTTATGTCCCCTGCTTCACAAGGAACAGCTATACCAGAATATTTTCTATTCACTCGTGTTCAACAGTTCAGCTTCTGGCAAAGGCCAAAAAGAAATAATTTCTGAAATATTCTTACTTTTTTCAAAGATGCTATATGAGACATTTCCAGATGGCCAGTCGCTTCAGGACCTGCTGGGAGCAGAGAAGGGGGTTATCGCGTGCAGGTGTCCGCGGATACTTTTTCTTTTTCTTTTTTTTTCTTTTTTTTTTTTTTTTTTCACCATCCTCGTACGCACTCGCTGTCCTTGCCCCGCCCACTCGTCTCTGTAGTGTCGGCTTAGGGTTGAAAGGGAAAACATTGCCGAGACCGCTAATAATACTAAGGGACTTGTATAGCGAACTAATCCTGGTCCTTTAATAAAACACTTCGAGGCGGTAAACACTTTGAGAGCTTTGACGACAAGTGGATGATTTTTTCGAGAAATATCCCCCGGTCGGTGAAAGTGTTTTAAGCCCCTTTTAAACAAAGACAAATATGGTTAATGTTTGACAAAATTTTAAGCAACGTCTTGACGGATGTATAAAAATTTCGTTAAATTTGGTCAAAGGTTCGCCTTTATTTCTTTTTGTCCGGTTAAGAGGACATTTTGGAGAAGCTGGCCCCTGACAAAAATGTAGAGCAGCTATGAGTGCTCCTTCCATTGCTCGCCCTAGCCTAAGGGGAGAGAACGTTGGAGAGACAACTCATCCACCCCCCCCCCCACCACCACCACATGCTCGTGGTGAATCCGTTCTGTAGTGAGCTGACTTGTCCTCAGAAGTAGGAATCTCTCTCTCACACACACACACTCACACAAACACACACACCAACTCCAGCGCGTAAAGCCACAACAATAATATTCGGGAAGTACGAATAAACATCAGACTTTTGGCAGAATGCCATGATTTATGTAAATAACAATAAAAATGGTCCGAAACACGGCAGACACACATATATACATCCAAGACACGAATGATAATCTATTTCCATCCCACAACCCCTGACCTCTGTAGACACGGTCTAAAAGCCACTGAAGTGTGGCGGCCTGCGCTACCAGCCAGCCTGTCAAGTAAAAACTTAGTCTTCATACCTGTCCGACAAAAAACCCTCCAGGTACAATCTCCATTTCCACCTGTCTGACGAGACGGATCGCTCACTCACGGAAGGATGCTAATAGTGACATCAAAGAACCACTGTACTTTACGAGGATGTAGCCCCCAGGCCATGTTAACTGACTAAACAGTCCTTCCCAATCAGCTTAAAATGTTTATTTTTAACAAACAAGACTGGTATAACAGAGGCATCCTCAGCCATCTTGAGCAGGAACGGATGTGGATGGGTGAGCTGTGAAAATCGAGGATTTTCCCCACCTGATGAGATGACATGTAACACAGAGTTTAGCTGAAGACGATGTTTACTGTGGGTAATCAAGGCCAGCTGGAAAGTAGTAAATAGTACCCGTGATTAACACTGTGCGAAGAGTCATCCACCCTTCCCTCCACTCACGAAGCGATCCCTGGCCTCAGCTCGTGTATCCTCCAGTCTCTGTGCTACGAGCGCGATATCTCTAAGGTCGAAGGTCAAGTGGTCTAAGTCGCTGATCGACGGCCACAAAGGTGGAGGGCTGAGTGAGACAAGTGTTGTTGCATACTTCCGGCGAAGCGCAAATCGCATCTGTGATTCCTTCACATCGTGAAGCTTTCGGTGCGAGTGCCTTGACACACTTTCTTCAGCTGTCACCGAATGTCGACACAGTTGCAGCCCTTTGGGGCAGTGTCGTCAACCTTGTATCTGCTTATCGCTGGAGTTGATGTGAGACATGAAGGACACGTGAAAAGGGCCGGCATGTAGAAGAAATTAACTATGTAACAACAATTTGAACACCAAAAAAAAAAAAAAAAAAAAAAATCTCGAATGACATTAGAGAATACGAAGACTTTATTCAATAGGGAAAACGCCATCTTGAAAGGGATGGAGGTAAACACATAACATCATAACATTTATGACAAATTTTCAGTTTATTATACATTGATAAACTGAGTGAGAGAAAGAGACACTTCCTTCAAAGAAAAATCTTGCGGACGATGAAATCCACCCGCTCGCATCGCTATTACCGGTTGTGAAGCGCGTTCGGTCGACGGAAAGAGCCCAGGCGTAGCTCGCTCCCAGGCGCTGCTGCTCGCTACATATGAGTATTTCCGAGGCGCTTCCCACATCCCAGGGAAAAGAGGCTCGGGACAAGCGAAAACGGAGAGGCAAACAGTTGCAATAAAACAAAGTAACACAAAATAATAAAATATTTAGTTAAAACAAAGAAGATTGATTTACAACCTAACATAAAATAACCAGAGATAAAAAGGATTGAAAAAAATTAACATTTACTGCAATGGTAACTCAATAATAAAACTTTGAAATTCAAATCTTTTAAACTCGATATGGAACATGTAAAGGCTTAAAAAAAAAAAAAATACTGATCCGCTGTTTACTACACAGGTGTTACACAATAAAACTGGGCGGGTGGGAGGGGGCAAGGGGGTAGTAAACTGCCGTTACGACATCGACGTCACAACATTGGCCTCAAGTTGTTTTCCTTCCCGAAAGAGTTCCAAAGCTTTTGTAACATACACGTTTTAAGCAGTATATAGTGTGATATAAAATACTATACCTTCCAACCGATTACGATTTAGCATATGCTTAAATTATTGCTTATTTTTTACACATTGTTTTGTTCACTTGGCAGCCATAAGGAGTTTTGTTTTCTGCTTTACCTCAAGACAATGCTGCAATCTTCACACAAAAATAAAACAATCTAAAAATAGATCAGTTACGGCGAGCATATATAGCTACTTAATTAGCGTGCTGATAAGTTTTTGGAGAAGATGATTACACAATGTCAATATTAAAACGTAAGCGTAAAAATGTAAACGTGTTGCAAAATATAAAAGCATAGCTTTAAATAGATGTTTTACTATATATACTTCGACATAGATTAATTAAGATTTTTCTCATGTATATTTTTACAGTAAACTCAAAAAGAAGACCTCCAAGCCAAGAGAAAAAGGATTTTTAAAAATTTAAACATTTACTGCAATGGTGAAACAAAAATAATAAAACTAGAGTTACAGAAGCATATATCACTATAATTATCAAGGTAATAAGTTTTCGCAGAAAGATAGTATGATGTAATTTTTTTTAAGCGTAAACGTGTTACAAAATAAGTTATAACAGTCCCCTAAACGCATAGGTTTTAGAAAGATTTTTACTATTTCATATTAGGGTTTTTATCCATGTATGTTTTTACGATAAATTCCAAACTGTTGCCAATGTTTAACGGGGAAAACCCATTCGCACCCTCAAATAATAGGTTTTCCACTGCAGTAATTGGTGGAAATTTGCACAAAATTAAAATTACATTTATGAAGTGTACAAAACAGGGAACGTCAAATGCTTAATACAATTATCTATTAAATAATTTTATTCATTGAAAATAATGTTCAAAAGGCTATAACCGATCAACCCCCCACCACCACCATTCACTGAAGGGCTCGCACGTGGTAGAAGCATTTTTTTCATAGCGCATTTTTACGTAGTATTCTTTTCTGTGGTGAGTATAGTTTTTCAGTTCTTAATTAAAGAAGTATAACAATTTAAGTGGGTTAGTTCTAGGCTAAATAAATCAGCTCGATTAGTAAATGAAGGTATACGTGCTTCCTCCGATGCTGAAATGAATTGAAACTTTTACGATCTCGAGTGAATTTTAATAGTAATGTCTCAACTAGATGATCGAATAGATACGTTCCCTTTACATGTACACCGAGCTCTTACAATAATGTACTTGAAATTTACATAGAATAACTATAAGCTGTTTATAACTAAGAAGACATTATATTAATTTCCATCACGTAGGATGCAGCTGTCATTCCTCGAACATTAAAGCGACTATATTTTGTAAACAGCTGCCAAATGTTACATAAGGCAAAAGTGAAAGCAGCAGTTGTAATATATGAATGACAGTATTGCATTAGATGTATTCTTTGTCAGTTTAGACAATGGAAACATCTTTTAAAACTTCTAAGAGACCAACTGCCTATAATGTCTTCTGCAGTGAGAGGCTTAAGGGTAAGTGTCATTCTTTATTCTTTTATAGTAAACTAAAGAGCTGTCTGCAATTTGCAGTTGCCTGTTGTACTACAATAATTATCCAAATTAGTGCAATTGATAAGGCTGCTGGGTTTTAATTATGGGACTTTACAAAACCAAAACAATACAAAAATAGAAATACCTAATGTAGATTTCAAATCACAGGCAGAGTAGCATAACAAAATTAAATATTTCCTAGTCACACAACGGTAAGCAGAATGAAGCACACACCTGTGGGTTGTTTTGGAAACTTAATGTACAGTGGCATCTTACTACCTCTTGTACTGATGTTGATATATACATATATAGTTATGTTAAAAAAAAAGAAGCACTAGCATAACAGAATAGATAAATTCAGTGTTACTCTAGTTCTTTGGGCTGCTTTTCATTGGTGGTTAAGGTCATTTAGAATCATAAATTCTTTAAGCCTTTTTTTATAATATAAATGATAATACAAAGCTATAAATTTGAGAAAGACTGGGGTAAGATATGGTAATAATATGTTAATGCCAATCTCTGTTCAATTAAAGATCAATACTAATAGTCAGTATTGAGTTTGACATGATGGTTGACTTGTTTTGGCTTTTTTATTTCTGTGATACCTGCATGATACTATCCATCCTGTATAGTGTACATGTCTTTCCAGAAAACCGACATGCACGTTTCCAGTCTGAGGACTGGGGAAAGCAGTGGAGGAGCCTGTCCGAAGACGAGAAAAAATATTATGAAGATATAGCTTTCACATTAAGAAACAAAAGTCTTGATGTGAATGCCCTGTTAAAAAAGATTAAAAACATTGTAAGCTACCTGATGTCTTGAAAGTAAAATGTTACATAATGTGAACAACAAAAAAATTTCATCCACCAGATTTATGTGCTTAGCAATCTGCTATGTTGTGGTGCTTCAGGTATCTAGACTACTTACTTTTTCATTAACTTTATTTATTTCCAAGCATTGTTATTCAGCATGGACTGCTGCAGAAAAATTTGACTGTTAACTTCAACTAAAATTTAATAAGAAGCAAAACAGCCCTTGATATATAGAACTCAAATTATTTAGATGTTGGGATTCTTATAATGGTGCTTGCTATCTTGCAGACGACTGTGCTTCGAGAAAATCAGGAGGAGGTCAGGAAGGCAGCTGGTATAGAATCCATGTGCACACTTGTGTACAAGGATGGTTCCTTGTCATGCACTGGATTTGGCTGCCTTGGGAACCTCCTGAGCGACCGAAGAACTTATCAGAAGCTTATGGAGTTCGCAAACATTGCTTCTTCAAATAGCGGTAATGATTACATTTGTGGTTTCTGTGCCTTGCACTGTATCCTGTCATGTCACATGTATCTTTATGGAAACAGAGATGTTGAATTTGTAGATTTGTCTAGTCATTATACAATATGACACTATAGTGCATAAATGCAATACTTGGAAGGCTATTTGTACTGTAAGCTTGGTGTAATTGTTAAAGCTTGGTCTGTTTTGTGTTAGGGCTATAAAATTTCACCCTTTATCTTTTCTTTTTTAATCTACAAACTCAAGTATTTCAATTCTAAGTGGAAGCATAAACATATTGATACGTACTAGTAATTGATATTTTCAATGCAATAATAGCATTAGGTTTGTGCTTGCAGTGAAAGAGTCTATTAAAGAATTAAGGGAGAAGGTGGCATTTGAAAATGTCCAAAATTGCAAAGTATGTATCATTCATTATTTTCCAGATATGCACAATATGTAAAAATATGATACCTGTTGTTTTTTCCCCTATTATATGATGGCACATGACCGTAAGTCCCCTGACTTAAAAATAGTTTTGAGTATTCCTCGATTCTTTCCCCCTCCTGTAGACTCTACAGCAGTGCTTGTCTCTGCTCGTACAAAGCTAAAAATTCAAGGTCCCGTTAAAGTTAGCATGATTATGTGGCAACATTTTAGCTATAAAGGGAAAAAAGTGAACTGAGTAAATGTTTTCTGAGGCTCAGTGGGGCATAGAACACGAAGGTTGAAATTTTAATATTTCACTGGCATGGCTCTTATATTTGTAGAATCTCAACTGGGGCTGACCCAGTTTCCCTATAAGAGGGCAGAGAAGGGGGATTTTCTTGTAACAGGAGTTCCCCCTAGCCTCCTCCCTCTCCAGCCACCAGCAAAACTGGCGACCAAACAGCTACAAGAGCTGCTTATGAAGTGATTGTGTCAGTCGCCAGGTATGGAACAGCTTAATTTTGTAGTCTATAAATTTCTTCATTAGTGAAGAGTATGATTTTCATTTGTAATTTTATGCTTTTGTCAAGAATCTCAGTGATACCTGTGCTGTAAAAGTAACCTTTGGGACTGTAAAAAGCAAGTAGTGACTAGGCATACTTCTACACTCCATTGTTAAGACTTTACTATACATGAGTTTTGCTTATTTTTAACTTTGCGAGGATGACCAAGAATAACACGCAACAGACAAACATACCATCACAAACAAACACAGAAACATTCATACAGAACTCAAACAAATGCAGTCACAGTACTGCTCCAGCACTCGAACATAGAACACAACAGACAAACATACCATCACAAACAAACACAGAAAATTATACAGAGACTCAAACAAATGCAGTCACAGTAACTGCTCCAGCACTTGAACATATAAACAGACAGACAAACATACCATCACAACAAAAACACAGAAAATTATACAGAGACTCAAAAAATGCAGTCACAGCTAACTGGCTCCAGCACTTGAACATATAGGTACACAAGAGAGAGAACAATATATACAAAACCTAAGCCTAGAGACACAGAGAGACAGTGCAGTCAACACCCATCACTGACATGCAACAAAACAACAGCACACAGAGATCATGTAGACACTTATAGATGTACAGCCAGCAGAAAATACAACTGTGAACCTATTGCCAAGGTAATTATCTTAAAGATTTAAAAATAAAAATTTCAGATAATATGGTCGTGCATTTTCTTACATGATAAAATTTATGAACGAAGTCTTGATGCATATTTTTCACTGCATTCTTTTGTCTTTTTTTCCTGTTTTGCTAAAATTACTGACCATTAAGACTTTTTAGTTATATAGGATCTAATGATTTTTAAGTTCGGCACAATACTAGTACGGGTCATGAACATGTTAAACTACAGCTTTTGCTAATAAGGCTTATGAAAAGTATGATTTCTAGACTTTGTTTACAAATAAAATTGCTACAAGGTGGTTGAATGCTAGATGTAGTGAAGCAGGCAGACACCTACATTTATATAGATGTAAAAAGAGATTGCTTTTAGTTCAATTTGCAAATTTACATTATTATAGCGCAATTGAATATTTTTGTGTTGATTGGTTATCTGTCAGCCAGCCTCCCAACAGGACCTTGCAGATCAGCCCTCAACCAAGTGGTATGTTATGTTTAGAATACTTTTAAAATACTAAAATAAGCACCAAAATTAACCATTATCAGCTGTGAATCAAGCTTATTCATCATATGCTGAGCTTTTAGGTGACAAAGAAATGAATATTTAAAATTAAAGCAACCCTAACAGACAAAATCGGAAATCAGCTCAGTCATGTGAGTGATATTGCAAGATGATCAACACATACAGCCAGGGAGCCTGCATGTCTACAATGGTCCCTAGAGCTATGCCCTGGCAGTGATAGCCAGGGTGGATAGGATGAGGATGGGCATAGTGCTAACAGGCATAAATATCAAGGGCATAGGTAAATCTTATCTGTTAAGCAAAAAAAAAAATGCATCTTCCCAGCTGATGTGTATTCCGGGCTTCTCAGAGTAAGATCAATTTGTATGGTCACTGGTGAAAACTGTAAGGAAGCTCATAACATGAGAAGACGGAAGAAGTCCTGATCACCAGTTTTATCAGACCAGAATTGTTTTCAGAATGTAGCACAATGTGCATAAAATGCCTTCTATATATGGCAAGATATTATGCAAAGAAGTTAGAGAAATACAAACTAGTATGGTTCTATTGCTGTGCAAAGCATGAGTATAGTGGCATATGGTGATGGGGACATGATCATGCAGGATGGATATATTTTTTTTTTTTTTTGCTTGAAAAACTTGATCTTTTTCAAAATGAAAGCATAAGGGTTTTAGATCTTGTGCCTCACATTCTCTCAGGTTCTCCTGGTTCACAGGGATACAGTTGTAGTGTGCCATGACTTGCTTGTGTGTGAAGAATAAATCTCCCGCATATATGCAATTAAGACTTTTTTTGTGGATGTGTGCTAAAATTAATATGCGCTTTCTTTATTCATACAACGCTGGCCGAGCAAGCGATGATTACGGAGGTACTTGTTTCTGTTTGCAGGTTGTCAGTGCTTCTGGATTTGCTGCCCAAGGCTTCTGAAAATAAGAATCAGTGAATGACAGATTCAATAAACTACTACATTGCAGATCGATGTGTTCATTTAGTTCAGCTTGGAGTCTGCAGCTCTCTCCCTTAATTCTTGCCGCAATTTTGGTATCCATTTATGATCTTCTTTACACGTTTGTGTGTTATAGGATTTCAAAAGGTATTTATTTTCAAAGAGCCAGAACAAAACAGATGAGATACGTTTAGAGAACTAATACTGAATGAGAAATTATTACAATTATGTTGAACACAAGAACATGTTGAATGAGCAAGATAAAAACAATTGCTCACGAATAAACTCTCTACGGGTTAGGTTTTTTGGAGTTCTCATCAAATGGATAATTTGCATTCTAGCTATTTTGATTAGAACTACAAAAAATGTTTCCTCACATTTTTTCACTTATCTGAATGAGTACTATCCAAAAGATGCAGCTTGTTCTATAGTCTGGACTAGATATACATTCAACTCAAACTGTTAATTGTTCTTGATATTATATTTATGATGATGATGATATCAGTCTGTTTACGAGCAGTGTTGTAGTAAGATGCATTACATTTTAATGTAAAATTTATATGTGCAGGAATCAGAGTCACTTGGGATGCCAAATTCTGATGAAAGCATTGGCCAAGACAGTCTTGGGACCTCTTGAGGCCCTCACAAAGCATACCAAGTGGCAAAGATTTTAAAAGCCATTCGCCAGAGCAAACCTGCTGCTTAGAAAAATTTAACGTTATTTTTCAAATATACAGGGGAAAATGATAAAATAAAATCAAAGAAAAAATGAATATCTAGTTTTGTCATGATTACCTTTGATTTGTTCGGTTTATCTATGTAGGAGGACAATGTAGTAAACGAGCAGTTAAAAAAAACCAACTCTATGTGTTGTGTAGCTAATATAAGTTATCTTGTCCTTATACTTTTGCGTGTTAGAGATGGAAATCAAATGCTGGTAATGTGAAGCTTTACTCTGCTGTGAATTCTAAAATCAAGTGGTTATTCAAAAGGAACAAAGTATATTATAACATGTCAAAGGGCCAAAAAAGGGGTGAGAGCGCATGCGAAAGTGTATTACTGGCACAAAAGAATTCTTTGGTTTAAAACTACATCTAGCACTCTGAGGGTCTTATCGGTGCGTCTGGTTATGCAACAACCCATGTACTATATAGCTGCAATCAATGATGATGTCTCGCAGCTCTATTGTTTATGCCAATCGTTGCATTTTTGAATACGGACAATACACGAGAATAACGTGTGTCTACAGTTGGATCCTAATGATTGGTTTGTAAAATGGTCGTGACTTTCTCCAGACGACATTTGGTAGCTGCAGTCTCCGAAAATGTGAATCTGGATGATTTGAATATGAGTCACACATCTTGTTTTTAGAATCCCAAAACACCTGATGTTTTCAAAGTCAAAGAAAAGATATCTCTCATTGGTTTTATAATTTGGGATTTGGACGGTGGTTGAGTTTAATATAAATAGTGTGTGCGTAACTAACTCAGCCCATTACACTAGAATGAGGAGTGTGTCGGTTCAGCACAGCATAAGCAAAGAAAGCGATTACAGGATGTAGTAGATTGTGAGTGTACCAATTGCTCCCAGCGACGCGTTGTACCACAGGAGGGGTAACAGACAGGAGACAATCGGTGTGCAAACGCCACAATCCCAACCGGTCCCCTGGCCTTTTCTCCTTCTTAGCCATTCTGAAACTATACTATGAAGCCACCCTTCAAGACAAAATATGCAGTGGCCTTAAAGTCAATCCTCTCGTTGCGTTTTCTTTGGAATAGGGAGTTAGTCTGCTAATGCATGTCTCCGCTTTCAGATGGGGCACTTTTGAAGGACGAATTCAAGCGTTTGATCTTCGAAGTCACTGATACAAGTTAGAGAGCGTTCCAGTAACATGTGTTTTGAGTAACTAACATTCAACTGTTACTGACGGATTGAACGATCATAATTGGGATTACTGCCTGTTGCCATCCCTCAAGAAAGAAGTGATATGTGCTTATAGGTTACATTGCTACCTTCATAATGGGTGTTCTCTTGATCCAGGACTGTGGTGTAGGAACCAAGGGGATAGCTGCCCCTACAAGAAAAGACACTGAGGGGACAAAAACACATGTTTGTCCCCATCGCCAAGCCTAGTCTTCTATGCCAATCGGTCGTATGTTTCATCTTCGGTGAGTGTCAGTGGGTTGGCCCATTTTGATGTTCTAGTATTGAATTCAGAAATAAATAACCCTTCAAACACGCAACGGAAATTGCTTTACACGAGCACTCCAAGTAAATATGGGCATCAAACAGCAGGATAGTATGAAGGTGGGCATGCGATTCATTAGCACATGGTAACATTTGTTGGACAAGGCTGATTCAACCCTAAAATATATATCTCACCTTTGTACCTCTGTACTATAATAGTCACGACTTTCGTGTTTTTTTCTCCATTTCCTATTCCATCATAGCTTTGCTGTCTGTCATGTGGTAACTTAAATACGGAAGTAACAATGGCACCAATTAGGGTTCAGGGTAGCTTCATTGGACAAACCGACAGGGCCATGTAAGAGAAGGAAGGCGTATGTGCGCTAGTTATTAGCAGGCGTGTAACATGATGAGGAGCGGCAGAATGTGTTATAAGTGGAAGACAACCATATAAGTGGCTACAGTCGGTCCCTAGACTGGGAAAGGCTCGACTCTGTATAGCAGCAGTGGAGCTTCGCTGAGGGCCGCGTTAGAGTAAACTTGTCGCGATCGAGGGCGTACGATTTCGGCGTTGTGATATTGAAATTGGTGACCTGCATACGTTACTGAGGTAGTTAGAATCAGGTCTAACTCCGCCAACGTGCGGTTCCCCTGGGCAGTATTTGAACAGTTCGGTGTCAAACAGGGAATACGGCAAGCGCTGCAGCCACGCAGTACATTTGAACCGACGTTCCCTATTGGTGTCTTCAACGATGAGGGTTCTTATTTTGTGTCGACAGATTGCCACAGAGTAAGAACAGCGTGTCCAAAATGAGAGCTGAACCAGAACATCTCTCGGGTTGGTGGGTTTT